>NC_056746.1:1559637801-1559725301 GCF_019279795.1 Protopterus annectens
AAATTGCATATGGGTTATATGTGTTTTTCTTGATTTTGTAATAAAGCTGTGTTTTACAAAAAATGTGACTTTCTAAATCACTGAGGATGGAAGTCACTAAATAATGGTAAACCTTTGAGTTTTGGACCTTTATCCCTCTGTCATTTTTGGTTTTGTCCAGAATTCTTGTGCTAAGAGGTTGGGAGGTATGTATTGTCATAACCAGGATTATGACATATACACAAATAGGCAAAAATGCATTATTTTATGATTGCACACAGGCAGTTGTTAGCATACAGTACTTAAGAAATGGAGTCACACACTTTACTAAATTCCAGTAAATACCAATCTAAATAAATGGCTTAGAACCAGTCCTTTGGTCAAATGGTCAGCATACTGAGCATTTGAAATGCCATCACAAGTGATCAAATAGTCATATGATCACAGAATACTGGTATGACTTGATGGGAGGTCGTGGTACAAAGGAGATTGGGAAGTAGTGGGGATGTGGGGGCAAAACAATATTTTGACTTTTGATCTTTTTAGATCGATCAATTTAGGTTCACTTTTGTTAGTTTTTGATTATAAGTAGTACAGTGAATTAGCTCTAATGAATGTATTGCAGTGCAGAAGAGATAGAAAAATAAATCAATCATTATACTGTTACCCTGTCTAGTTTAAAAAGTGAAATTCATGATAGAAAATCTTCACCTAATAAGGGTAGGATTAGTTGTATGATAAAACTCTATTTTTGGCACATATCAAGGCATATTTAAAAGGTATAAGCACTCTTACTTACTAAGCCAAGTGAGAAAGTAATTGTTTTTTGATGGTGAAATCATGATTAAGCTTTGTTAGGAAAGAATTACAGGGGGGTACATTTAAGAAATGGGGAAGGGGTTTGCTGCGGTTGTCTTGCTGTTATCGGCAGCTGTTGAGTTACACCACTATGTTGTTTTGTTGGACTGTGCACAGGACTGTACCCTGGGGCATGTTTGTCACCATTTTTGTGGTTTTACATCATTGAGCATAGCTGTGTTTGTTGCAGTAATAGCTGCAGTTCACTTCAAGTAATGGCATTAGTGTAGTTGCCTCTGCTCATAATTAAATTTCTGTGGTGATGGAGGCTGTTGTTCTCCACTGTGGTAACCTGACTGTTATTGCTTCAATGTAAATGTATATGCAGTATATGTATTTGTTTATTTATTTATTTACTTATTTATTGACATTTGATTATCAGGAAAGTCCACTGGGTCAGTGAAAGCCCATTTTCGGTGGAGGTCCATGGAGAAAAGCTCCATAAAATAATCATAAGATTGTAAGATGATCATACAAAACAGATACAACTGAATAGGCCATATATTAACCACAGTGAAGTATTGGTTAGAGTACCGGCCATCAGGCATTAAACAATTCAAGGTAGCCATGGACTATTAAGTGTATACAGGCTGGACATTTGTGATGAAGCATGCAGTAAGGGATTTACTAGTAGAGATGAGTTATACTATAAATATATGTAGAAGTAGAACACAAGTTAGAAAAAGAGCAAGGAGAAGTAAAGGGTGCTTAGTAGACTATGGAGAGGTGAAAGGTGGTAATAAGTAGTATGTTTTCAGTAGGATTAGGCAGCAGATGAGATATAATAACCAGGGCTAGAGAGGGACTGACCAGGTTCAGTGGGTGTATTAAGTAATAGCAGAGGAGGAAATTGAGCAGTTACATAACCAGTTGGAGAGGAAGTGGTTTTAAAGTGCAGTTTTAAAGTTGAAGGGATTTTGTTGCTGGTGGATGGCTGTAGGCAGAGTATTCCATTTTTTGGCCAAGGTCCATGAGTATAGTAACTGTCCTGCAGGTATTTTAGGTTTATGGACTTGAAGAAGCTACTTGTTCAGATCACAGAGGCCTAGTGGGGTTATAGAGGGTGAGTAGTGAGTTAGGTGCAGGGCAGTCTTGTGGTTTATAAATAAATTTATGAGTAATTGTGACCTGGAGGAAAAATAAATAGTGGGGGAGTTCGAGCCATTGTAACTTTTATAGGGCAATACAGGGGTGAGTTGAACTGCAGGTGTTTGTAGCGAATTTAGCAATCTTATTGTAGCATGTTTCTAATTTTGATTGTAAGGAAGACTGCAGATTAGTTAGCAATGGTGTGCCGTAGGTTAGCAAATGCAAAAAGGTACGCTTGTGCAAGAGTTTATTTAGATGGGAGGGAGAGGAACTTACTGTGTCTATAGAGCAGCTTTAGCTTCTTATGGATCTTAGTTATGTTGTTTTGAATATGCAAATCAAATTTGAGGTTTTCATCGATTATTACGCCTAGCAATTTAGTGTGGGCTACTAACTCAAATTTTCTAGAGTTCAGTGAGAATATGTTGAGGTTAGTTTTGCTTATATGGGATTGTCTCTTGAGTGTGAAAATCATGACTTTAGTTTTGTTTGGGTTTAGAGAAAGATGATTATTGTGAAACTATGTCTCCACAGAGGAGAACGCTGCCTGGGTGTTTTGTTGTAATATTTTTGTATTTGGTGCAGAGCAGACTATGTTGGAGTCATCTGCATATTGCACAAGGGAGCCCTGTGAGATAGCCAGGTGGAGATTAATAATAAAAGTATTAAATAGTAGAGGGCCTAAGACTGAACTTTGGGGGATGCCTGAGGGGTTATGAAGGTAGGGGGAAATGGAATTGTGCCATTTAACAGCATGCTGTCTGTTGGAGAGATAGCTTTTTAAACCAATTAAGTGACTGGGGAGATAACTCTATATTTGAGAGCTGAGATAAGAGGATAGAATCAGAGATGGTGTCAAATGCTTTTGACAGATCTAAGGAAAGGGCAGACACAATGTGTCCTGAGTCCCTAGATTTATTAACTGTGTCTAGGAAGAAAATTAATGCAATGGATGTGCTGTGACCTGGTTAGAAACCATGCTGTGTTGAGGAGATGATTTTGTTATTTAGGAGACAGACTAAAAGTTGTTTTTCCACACATTTTTCAAGGATTTTAGAGATGGGAGAAGAGTATAGCAGTGGGTTAAAAGTTGGAGACATCAGTTGAAGGGTCACCTTTATAAAGAGGAAGACTGATTGCTTTTTTCCACAGACAAGGGACACAGGATTCTTGGATTGATCTATTAATCAAAATGCTAATGGGGTAGGGCACAGCATCAGCAGCGATTTTATCGACTGAGTTTCAACAGGGTTTTAATTGTGAAAGTAGATTTTGAATGAAAGAGGTGGGGATGGGAGAGAGGTTGAACTCTGGGTGAGAAGATTGTTGCAAGGAGTTAGGAGGAAGGGTATTAATGCTTGGAGTAGCGTGATTCAAGATTTGTGAGGTATTCCTCAGAGAAGTGGTATGTTGTAAGAGGGACCAGGACAATGCAGTTGTGGGAATAGAAATATTTGGGAGAGGTAAAAAAAGGTGATAGTAATGTTGGCAATGGTGTCTATAAAGTAGGCACTTTTGTGTTGGGATATAGGAATCACTTAAGTCTCCTGCTTGCTTGTTTGCTTTCATGTGTATGGGGCTATACTATTACACTCTATGCATTCCCCATAGCCGTATATGACATGGGATGGCTTTCCTTTTCCTATTGTCTTGCACCACAGGCAGAAAAAGTAGAAAATGCTACCAGCTGTCACAGGAAGCAGTAGAGAATTCAGACACTGCAGAGATAATATTATGTATGGCAATTCCTTGACTTAAATGTGCCATATTACCTCTGTGTCCTCATCAGTAATGTAAGGTTTTTCACTTTTGCCTTCATTCTACAGGTATGTATGATTCTCCAAGGCCATGGGAACATAATCCACTGTGAGCCACTACCCTGCAAAGGCTATGGTTGATGTCGGTAAATATGATGAGAGTGCCTCATCTGGGGAAAGTTTTGGCCTATTCAAAGTAGGTATTCTGTTGCAGTTGCCAGTTTTGGCTGTGCTAGATTTACAGTGCATAGTGGAAGCTGCTGGTGACCAGGAGATAACCCAGTGGGTTACTATCCAGCAGCCTGTCCTGCAGCGAGGGAAAGACTTACTGGACTGAATGGCTGATGCTATCAGACCATCAACAGTAGGTGGTCATTGGCACTATCCACCTTGACCCAGGTTCACCACCTACTAGATCCCAGTAATCTGCCCTTGTGCCAGTCAGCTATTGGCTGGCTGTCATTACCCCATGCTATCACCAGACATGTGTCTACCCCCTTTTTAGTCTGTGGGCCGGATTCACAAAGCCTCTGTGTAAGAGTTATAACTCTTACACGGAGGCTGCAGTTAAACAGAGTGATGTCAGCATGCTCTGCATATTCATGAGAGCATGCTGAATCACACCTAAGGCTAACATGGTCCATGTAAGACAGTAGGGGGCGTGTCCATAGGCCGAGCCCTGTAAGCGGATATGCCCCCAGAAGAGTAAAAGTGTCCAAAGTAAACACCCATGACAGAGTGCATGGAAATGTGAATAAACACAACACAACACATGCCCCCACAGACTACAAACATAAAATGTACAAATGAACATCTCATAATTTTTTTTTAAATTGTAAAGATGTTTGTCCGTGAGTGCGCTCGTTTCGGGGGCGTGCCCATAGCGCAGCCACAGTTAGCAGTCAGTGGGAAAGCATATAAGAAAATATGCAAAGTAAGCCAAGAAGCAATAGCGTAGCGGTAGAGATGTTGGCTGAAGAGCAGGCATTCATGGTTCGAGCCCCCACAACACCAATTTTTATTTTTAGCAAAATAAGCACGAAACAAGTCCCTGACAAACATGTACACATAAAGTCACATTTTATGTAAAATGTAATGAAATAGTCCATTTATACTGAAGAAATGTGAGGTAACAAAACAATAAAAAATGCCAGATGTGCCCATAGCTGAGCTACAGTTTAACAGGGTGAGTGCATCTGCCCGTAGGTGAGCAGTGGTTTAACAGGTGCAAAATGAGTGCCCGTAGGTGAGCAGTGGTTTAACATGCTGAAACTATGTGCCCCTAGCTGAGCTGAGCGTAATATGCATGCTGATAGACAAATGAGGCTTAAAGCAGCGTACCCCATTTGCGCGGAGCTGCGCACCGCGCAAACAAGCTAACCGACGGGCAACGTTGAGCAAGCCGTATCAAAACTGCCTTTACACAGACACACCCCTCAGCTTGTATAGACAGTCATAAAAAATAAAAAGTAGTGGCCAGGTTCGAACCCAGGATACTATACACCATAGTCAAGGTACTGAATCACTAAGCCATGACAGCAGTACCTATAAATGCAATAATAGCAAATATATAGGAATGAATACAAACTGGAGCATGACAATGTAGGTTTAGTGAAGTTGATACAATTCCAAAATGGCCAATCACAGATATGTGTGGGAAAAACGGACTATATAAGCCCCATTGGCGGGAATACACAGCATAAATGATTGTAGAACTGACTTGCAGCCAGAATGACAGGAGTAGATGAGGGTAGTTGCTTTCAAGCACAGAGGTGGGGCGTTGAGGAGTCCAGGTACATGGTCTGGCTCCTAGTCCACAATCATGAGGCCCAACTCATGCAGGGCCAGGTCCTGTGGGGAGCATATAGGGCTGAGGTGTGGGACCGGTTGGCTCATGATCTCACCAGTGCCACAGGGATTCCAAGAACTGGTGAGCAGGTCCGTCACCACCATGCGGACCTGAAGAGATGCAAGCAGGACCAATTGAACCTTTGGATCCAGGAGGCCAGGCAAATGCCCAACGCTCCACTACTGAGTAAGTTACATTTAATTATGTATGTAAGAAATTAAACTAGTTGATATTATGGAGATGTGTATTCCAATATTACTTCATTTATATTACAGCTGCAGGTGTCCGTTCTGTGAACAGCAGAGCCTATGGCGATAGGCTGGTGCAGTTGCGCCACCAGGCAGGTCAGTAATCCACTCCCAGTAACTGTAACGAAATATAAAAGTATGACAGTTAGCAAAAGAGTGCAGTGTACTCACTAAGTAATAAAATGTGCAAGTAACAGTGTAAAAGTGTTTTCAAGTATTGCTTGATTACAAAAGTGTGTTGCAGTCTGTAATCCAAACAGAAAAATGAAAATGCCTGACATAAATTCTGAAATAAAGATGCCCCACCTGTAAGAAAATAGTACACAACCTGCAGCAGGCTGAAAAGTACAGCTGCAGGAGATGATGAAATCACATGTGTGAAATATATCCCTGTTGAAATACTGAAACATGACAGAAGTGAGACTGCTGGAAAGGATTGTAATAACTACAGGTAAAACATGTCAATAAAGACTAGAAATAAGTACCATCCTGAATAGTAAAATGAAAACAAGTGAGAGAGTGTGAGAAAGTGTTATGAATCCACCAATAAAGTAGTAATAACCCCTGAATAAAGTATACTGCAGTCAGTACAGAATGAAATGCATGTGAGAAGCAAAACCAAACAGCGAAATCTGTTCAAAGTGTTGCTGCAGCTGGAATGTGTATCCCAAAATCTGTATATGTTGCTCTCAGTCTGCAATATGCAGATAGTATGATTGTCTGACATACCAAACATCCACAGTTGTCTATAGCTATATAAAGCAAATGTAGCAGGATGATGTAGCTGAACAAAGCTAGATATGAATGTGTATGAAGAACAATAAAATGTATATTGATGTTGCAGTAACAGTCCTATCACCAAGATGAAGTAGTTATCATGTAGGAAACTGTAGTTAGAACAGTAGTGTGTATATATGTGCAGCTATTAGAAATGTACAGCATATGTATTGGTATTCAAAGGTGTTAATATTATTTTCTTCACTCCACCCTATAACCACATATAACCCAATCCAGCAATACAGTAGTAATAAACCCTGAATAAAGTATACTGCAGTCAAGATAGAATGAAATGCATGTGAGAATCAAAACCAAACAGCGAAATCTCTTCAAAGTGTTACTGCATCTGGAATGTGTATCCCAAAATCTGGATATGTTGCTCTCAGTCTGCAATATGCAGATAGTATGATTGTCTGATATACCAAACATCCACACTTGTCTGTAGCTATATAAAGCAAATGTAGCAGGATGATGTAGCTGAACACAGCTAGATATGAATGTGTATGAAGAACAATAAAATGTATATTGATGTTGCAGTAACAGTCCTATCACCAAGTTGAAGTAGTTATCATATAGGAAACTGTAGTTAGAACAGTAGTGTGTATATATGTGCAGCTATTAGAAATATACAGCATATGTATCGGTATTCGAAGGTGTTAATATTATTTTCTTCACCCCACCCTATAACCACATATAACCCATTCCACGTGAAAATGGTATGTGCAATCACAATTAACACCCCTGGACATTTGTCCTGTTGGGTCATATATATTTGCATGTCCGTTGATGCATCTGCCCTGTTCATACATCCAAACCTGATGGCCTATTGCCATCAATCAACCCTGCATGTTGTTGGACTGTGTATTGCTGTTCAAATTATGCATGTGTTATGCTCGCTGTTCAATGGTGTGAATATCTGGGTGTTTGGTTAATGGGAATACTAATGCATGCTGTTACAACTAATTGTGAATGGTATTATATGTCACTAACCCAAACTGTCATGACATAATGCTAAACATAGGATGACAGGGAAGGCGGGTTCCAGCGGACCCACCTCTCCCACCTCAGCTGGCGAGTGCACCTGGCACTAGTGCCCAGTCTGGACCCTCCTCTGGTGGCCCTGTGCCACCTGCGGGTGGAAGCACTGCAGGGGATGGGGCTCATCCCCCATCTGCGAGCGTGGCCAGAGGAGAACCAACACTCACCCTCCGTAGCGTCCGGACTGTGGTGCGTAGGGAGATCCGGGACTCTGTTCTCGAGCCCCTACGCCAGCTTGAGGCACAGGTGGCACAACTTATGGGCATGCCTGTTGCCCGGCCTACACAGCCCCCAGCACAGCCCCATCCTGGGCAGTGAAGGAACAGTGGCAACTGCCTATGGGTGGGGATATCAGTTCCACTGTTGCCATCTGTGGGCTCATGGGCTCTGGATATCCAAACCTCCATCCCCGTCAATTGTGTAACTCCTCCACACGTGTCATACACCGCCGCTGTATGCGTCTTGTTTGTCTTGTCTGTTGACTTACCCAACCTACCTCCCCAGCTATATTGACTTCCTTCACCTGACATACCACTATCACCTGAAAAAAAAAAAAAAAAAGGGCACTCTGTACCCACAAAAAAATTACACCCCATACATAGCTTCCCATTCCGCATACATGTCTGCTGGACATGGAAACTATCAATTACAATTGGCTGTACAACAAGTATTATTGTTGTCCTGACACCTCTCTCAGGGGTGGAAGGTTTCAAATGTCACACCAAATTACATACATATGCACAGCTGTTGCTGATGAAGAAATGGGCAGCTATGGGCCTGACCTACATCCCTCCTGCAAATCCCAAGCTTGTTTCCCTATTGTCTTACCCTCTTTGTGACCCCTTTTTCACCACTTTCCTGTCTCCCCAGTTTCATTTCTTTCAAAGAAAATAGCGTGGGTGTGCGCCATAGTAAGCACTGTTAAGCGGTTGTAAGAGGGTGTGCGTGTGTGTGCGAGGAGCTAAACGCCAGTGCGCATGCGTGAGCTCCGTGCAAACCAGCGCTAACCCGGTTACAACTGCTTAAAAGTGCCTTAGTCACTCTGATTGACAGGTCCTGTAGTCAGTTCAAAAGCAAAATAAAATCCCACTGTCAGTCCTGAATCCAGGACCTTGAAAACAGTAGTCTGTATGACCTACCACTAAGCCATGACTCTTATACAAGAACATTGTGCTAAAATAAATATAACATGTAATAGTAGGGATGAATGTAAAGGGAATATAGGATGTGTAGTACACAAAGCATGTCATTTAGAATTACTGTCAAAACTAGTGGATTCCCATAATAGTAGTGTGTGAACAGAAACAGCAATGCTAGTTGGTAGCTTGTAGGTAATAATGTCAGTTAACGTACATATATACATGTATGTATATTTACACACACACATCTATATATATATATATATATATATATATATATATATATATATATATATAGTTGTAGGTGTCATTGTGCATACACACTTACTACAGGGAACAGGAGAGAGGAATGGAGAAATGTGAATCTACAACACAGCCTGAATCATGAGAGAGATACTAACCTTTACACTCACAGAACAGTGTCCACAGCATACCAGCATGGTCCCCGCCCTTACAATCTGAAAGGGCAATGCCTATCTCACATACCCTTTTATAGCACTGTCCTGAAATCACAGTGAGAACTGCAATCAGTACACAACTGGCTGCATGCAATTAGCAAATGCTGGCTTACAATTGGTGCAGAGGCCATCACATGGACCTATGCAGACACTTACAAAAGCATCCTGTACTAACACTCCACACATGCAATACGTTCATTGCACTGTCTGGAAGCAGACAGAGGGAGAGACAGACAGAGACAGAGAGAAAAAAAAAAAAAAACACACGCTACACACTTTGAGTCTAAGCTGTCAGCAGTGACAGTAGCAAGCCGTGCCAGCAGCAGCAGGAAGCAGAAGCAGTGGTAACACAACCAGCTGCGACAAACACAGGTAATGTAAAGTAGCAGGTTAATAGTCTGCATACTGTGAACCCTCCAAATGTGTCATAGGTCTGTATCTATAGGTATGTCCATGTGATATGTTGTGTGTACGTAGTTCCACCAAAAGGGGGTGACTATACATTACATGTCAATCAGTGTTAGGCTATGATCCTGGCAGCAGTTGTCTGTGTGTTGCCCTCAGCAATGGCTGTAGTGACTGTTTTGAAAGGTCAGCCAGGTTCAAAATGCAGGATCAGCCCATCACAAAGGCAAATTGGCTGGGAACAAGTGTCTGCAGGTACCCAATATCACTGCATATGCGTTCCCATACTGAATAATTCCATAGCTTAGCAGACCAGGCCGGTTATGCATATGATGTTGTAGTTCCCAGGGTCAGTAGAGGTGCCCCCTTAGTGGTGTGGGACCACTGTTGCTGTATGCCAGTGTCCAGGTACATATCCTGTAGTGCAGCCAAGATTAATTATCAGTCTTATATGCAGTTGTATGTCCTCTTGGAGTGGAGTGCATGTAGCACACATCCAGGGATACCATCAGGTCACAGTGATGTTGTGTGTTCTGCTTTGCTGAGGGCGGCCCACACCTTGACATGTGAGATGATAGGGAGGTTACATACAGCTGTGATAAGTATTTCAACTGGTGGGGGAGAAGGAGGGGGGATACGTGCACCAAACCTGTCTGCAAGAATGTTGCCAATATCTGTGTGTTTGGTGAATGTTAAGTAGGTGTGTATTAACGCAGAGCATATCTGAGGCATTTGGTCCATATGTGTAACATAAATGAAGAAGGCCTTGTGGTTATCCATAGTGTTTGTGGCCATTTCCCTCCCAGAGTAGGCCGTGGCCGTTGTTATGAGAGACCGTAGCATAGTACCAGTGCTGACCACAGATGCCTTCCCTTAATGTGAATCTGCTCTGTCCTGCAGTAACCTCCTGCTATTGTTATACAATCTGCCTCTGGCTGGGGTCCACTGGACAGGATGCCTAACCTTTGTGCATAGGGTCTGGGTTAGAAATGTGTGTGCAAGTTAAATGCAATCTGTGGGATGTCCGTGGTAAGCATTTGCAAAGGGGTCAGCAATGTGGGTTGTGGCTTCCACTGGCCCAGTGTGCTGCATGGATACCATCTCAGTCCTAACAAGTGAATAACTGTCTAATCACATACATATCAAAGTAGTCTACTGTGCTGGTGGTGGTGGTGGGATATGTATATCCAGGCCGAGTAACTTGTGCATATCTGAGGCATTTGGTCCATATGTGTAACATAAATGAAGAAGGCCTTGTGGTTATCCATAGTGTTTGTGGCCATTTCCCTCCCAGAGTAGGCCGTGGCCGTTGTTATGAGAGACCGTAGCATAGTACCAGTGCTGACCACAGATGCCTTCCCTTAATGTGAATCTGCTCTGTCCTGCAGTAACCTCCTGCTATTGTTATACAATCTGCCTCTGGCTGGGGTCCACTGGACAGGATGCCTAACCTTTGTGCATAGGGTCTGGGTTAGAAATGTGTGTGCAAGTTCCATGCAATCTGTGGGATGTCCGTGGTAAGCATTTGCAAAGGGGTCAGCAATGTGGGTTGTGGCTTCCACTGGCCCAGTGTGCTGCATGGATACCATCTCAGTCCTAACAAGTGAATAACTGTCTAATCACATACATATCAAAGTAGTCTACTGTGCTGGTGGTGGTGGTGGGATATGTATATCCAGGCCGAGTAACTTGTGTCCACATCACACTAGTAGATGGCGTCCCACATACAGTACCTTGGGAGGAACCCCCAGAGGGAGGTTGTGCATTGGACCTGTCAATCTGTGCTGACCGATGGGGCATACTACTATGTTGTATGGAATGTGGCAGGTATTGTTGCACAGGTGTTGGCTGAGCACTGATATCTGGCCATGTACTTGTGTATCCACCATGAGACACACACATGCAACATATGGGAGTAGTAGTATATCACTACACATGAGTATCATTTATAGTATGTGTGCCATATATTGCTGACATAGTCTGCTGATATCCTGTTTGTGTTCTCTTCCAGGGAGATGGCGCGCCAGCATAATCCCGCCTACTCTGCAGCAGAAGATGAGGAGATACACCAGAGCCTGATGCGGGATTATGACATACTGTTTTCCCGCACCAGCCAGAATCAGAGGGAGAGGGCTGCACTGTGGCAAGACCTTGTCCGTAGGGTAAATGACATTGGCACGCATAATAGGACATATGAGCAGGTACGACATCACTGCAGTGATTTAATCAGAAATGTCCATCAGCGTGCGTCGGATATCCACAGGCAACAGGTTGCCACAGGAGGTGGGGTGGCCACACATACCCCCCTCACCAGACTGGATGGGCTACTCCTAAGTGTTGTGGCTCCAGCCCCGGAACAGCAACAGCAATACACCTGCATCATGATGGAGGCTGGATCCACACAGCAGCACGACATGGAGCGTGCAGGTAATATGCCATATGTACACTTGACTGTTCTGTACACTGTTAGTTTATGCATGTGTAAGGTGTGTCCGTGGTATGTAGCTGTCATCATAGTATGTAATTGTGCATGTGTGATATTGGCAATATCAGCAGCTGACATGTGAAAGGCAACTGGTGTACTACTGCACTGTATCATATGCAGTATCAATGGCACAGTTGTGCCCACTGACATTAATCTCATCATTTCTGCAGGTCCCTCCGGGGTTACAGCAAGGCAGGCCATCCATGCTGGTGAGTGTGTTTAACAATACCTATAATAGTCCTGATAGTGCTAGTAACACTAGTGTAACTCAGTAGTGCTCTGTGTGTATACTGCAGGGCGTGCATGTGTGCATGTGTGCAGGTGTGCCTGTGCCCATGTGTGCATGTGTGCATGTGAGCATGTGTGCCTGTGTCCACATATGCATGTATGCATGTGTGCATGTGTGCCTGTGTCCATGTGTGCATGTGTGCCTCTGTCCACGTGTGCATGTGTGCATGTGTGCATGTGTCCACATGTGTATGTGTGCATGTGTGCATGTGTCTATGTGTGCATGTGTGCATGTGTGCATGTGTGCATGTGTCCACGTGTGCATGTGTCCACGTGTGCATGTGTGCATGTGTGCCTGTGTGCACGTGTGCATGTGTGCCTGTGTGCATGTGTTCACGTGTGCATGTCTGCATGTGTGCCTGTGTCCATGTGTGCATGTGTGCCTGTGTCCATGTGTGCATGTGTGCATGTGTCCATGTGTGCATGTGTGCATAAGTGCATCACTGGTAACATTGTGTGGACACAGTAAACTGTGTTTCCTGTCTTCCTCCCACAGGTTCTGGTGCTGCTCTGATGTCCTGCAGCAGGGAACCTGAATCTGGTGCCACAGGTACTGGTAATGATGATATCTGTGTAATGGTACAGGAAGGTGTGTCAGGGTCTGCCATTGGTCAGCCAATTGACAGTACACAGCTGTCAACCCCATCATTGTGCACAGTCATCCTGCCAGTACATCCTTTGTCACCATTGTCCCTAGGTGATGGACAGGATACAGTGGGCATTGACCAGGGTAATGTGGTATCCGTGGCACATGCTTCCCCACACAGCAGCCATGGGCAGGGTCCTGCAATGGTACCACACAGACAGTTGCCCATGGGTTCTCGTGGGAGCATCCGTGGGCGTACTGCCTCTGGCAGATGTGCCCAAAGAGGTCTGTCAACCTCAGCTATGTTTAGGGCTGTCATGCAGGCACAGTCGCGTATGGAAAGGTACACCAGACAGGGTCTGAGGGAGCTGAGAGCATGTCGCACAGCCATGACTGACAGTATGCGTGACATCGCGGATGCTATCCGTAATTTCACCGATGTCATAGACAGACATTGTGGGGACATATTACAGCAGTTCCACAACCAAATGTCCATGAGTCAGGGCAATGGTGGGCGGTTGCGGCGTCGATGTGGCCGTATGCCAGCAACAGCAGCAGGTGGCAGTCGGCGCGGACGACAACAGGCCCGCACATGCCCCCATAGTGCCAGCAGCAGCCCCAACAATGCTGGGTCTGTGCTGTCATCGGAACGCCCCAGGAGACCACGTGCACGTGGCTCAGGACAGTCCCAACAGGGACCTGTGTCCAGGCAACACACTCCCATCAACACACTCCCGCTTCTGATGACAGTATCCAGTCTGGCTTAGTACTGGATACGGTCAATAGCACCCCTGCCAGGCACAGGTACCATGTCCATGCCCACAGACACTGATCTGTATGACCTGCCAGGTGCAGTCTTTGGCTGTCCACAAACCCCCGTATATGGCAGCCATGAGGTGGAACTGTGTGCGTGCATACACACATGCGAAATGTTAACACCTAGGGCGACCACATACACGCACACACTGCACCAACAGTGCCCCACCCTGTACTGCTGCCCTTCACCAACACACATACACACACATGTCAATTGGTGGTATCAGTGGCAGACTCAGGCATACCTAATTCACACCCTGTGCATATGATGACAATTTGTCACCTCCTGCAATCTCCAACATCATTGTGGAAATAGGTAAACACGTTGCTGATGCACAGGGTGACTACATAGAAGTGTATTAGTAGTATCATGTTGGTAACAGTACAGTGTGCTGATATGACTGTGTGTATATCCCAGCATGCCTGATACAGTAACCGTATGAATGTCCTGAATTGTTATTTGCACCCATAGTACGTACCAAAGTGTAACAGCTGCACATAATTGCATGCCCGTGGTAAGGATGTCAACAGATAGCCACATACATGGGTAGCACAGGGGGGAAGCTAATGCAAGTAGTGATATGCAATGATGGACATGTACAGTAATGGTGTCAAGTTGCCCACAACGACTATGCAATGTGGATGTTTGCGCATGTTGATATGTGTGCAGTACCAGTGTAATCCAAATCACAATTAACTATGACATAATATCAGTTCTACCATGGGCATCTGCGCTGTGTATTCCTGGGTACATGTTGATAGTGCCTACATATTTGCATTGTTACTTACTGTTAGTGTTACCCCTTCTTTGTTGTACAATGAACTACTTCCAGCCCTGCTTACTGTAGCTTTGTTTGCATGCATGTTCACTTGTACTTCCCTGGAACACTGCTTACATCTGCAATGCAGATTTACAGTGCTTCTGTGGACTCCTAGTGACAGTGACATCTGCATAGCGTACGATATGTATGTCAAGTTTACACATGACAGAATGTCACTGTCCGTCCTGTTCGCATGTACGTTGCCTGTGACACATTGCACATGTCTTACCTGGCATTTACCCATGTGTGCAGTCATATATGCCAGTGCTATGAAACAGTAGCAGTACACACACACATACACACCTTCAGTATGTTGTTCCCTATTGGCCCTATGTGTTGGTACTCACCATGGCAATCACACTACTAGGGTATCATGTGCAAAGGTAACCTGTGAATCACCTCTATGGTCCAGTTGTGGTTTATGTGAGTCATGTGGCAATGTCACAGCTGCCACATGTATGCAGTCAGCCATCACCCTTGGCCAGGAACATACAACACATGTGTGGGATGCCACCACAAAGCCAATCTGGGGACTGAGCTCTCTGAACCCAGTAATGCCATACCCTGTCAGGTGGCATGTCATATTACAGTGACTACAATACAAGTCAGACATAGACACGCACTGACAGCATGCTGAACACACTGGGGCATATGTGGAGACTCAGAATAGCATCCTGCCTGAGCATCACACACCTCTGTAGCTGGCACACAGGCATATGTTCCGTCGGAACAGAGCACATGCCACACATGGCACACACATCCCCTGTGCCACACACTCACAGCCTGTAAGGCTACACAACACACCTGCTACAGATGTGTCAGGTACCTGTCTTGGGTGCTGCACTGGGGTCCTGCTCAACAGGCTGTATCTGGTGAAGGTCACAGTGATATGCCTCAGGGGCACTATGGTCCACCACAGAACACTTGCATACAGGTCAGTCAGAGGCATGGATACATATGACTCACTCATTGACCATGCCACTATGGATGACCTGAGACATACCTCCCTGGACTACATGATAGGAAACATAGAATGGATCTCTCAGCATGTGGCATGGACCAGTATGAGCCTGATCTTGGTTGCCAACATACCCTCACCAGGTATGCTACCACTATATGTAGGAAGGGTGTTGTATGTCTACATTCTGCTCAGTCTCCAATGTCATTCATAGGGTATCCGCTGGCTGTCAACGTGTGCTTACATGCTAGGGAAGCCACAATGATGTGCAAGGGTCAGCTTGCACGTGACACCCATGGCCCAATGTATATTGGTGAAGCTCCTTGATACACACATACTGTATTATGCTGCAGGACACAGATTACATAGCCACCTCCACAGGTATCACACAGGTTAGGGCACTAATAGTGCTGCTACACAACACCAGCAGTGTACACCACAAGATGCATGCACTGGACACTGTCCTCAGCATGGTGAACTGCAATGTCTGTGCAGTACCAGAGTCCTAATTCATGGCTCACAGGTGCAACCCATCACTGCCAGGTTATGCCTCATACCATGCTTGTCATTCCCTACACATGTAACACACATGGACAGGGGGGTGGTATCCCAAGGCACCACAGATACACACACCTCCAGGTTGTTGGCACAGCACAAAGCATCAGGGCCTAATCATGTGCAGCTAACAGTGTGTTGGACTGCCATCTGGTTCATAGCCTGGCACACACAACCCTACCATACACAGGAAAACCACCTATCCTCCATAACAACACTGGCAATATGACAGTCTCAAGAACTGTCTTTATATGGCTGGACTGCATCCAGCCAAACATTGTGCCTGAGCATTACTGTAGCTACAACATACTAGTTGAAGGGTCCACAGCATGTGGTCACTGAATTGCAGTGGAATGACATGTTACCACTCCCACAACAGGTGGGAACATGCAGCACCTGTACATCAACTACATGTAGACTATATGGCCCAGACCAGATGTGTATCCCCTGCTGTAGGTATTTTACCATATACACCCACACTGTATAGACACATACCGCGTGCGGCCCCTGCACAGTAAGACACAGTCATATTGTTATACATTGCAAATACCATTTATCCACTCAAGGCATGCATCAGACATGGTAACTACTGCAGGTCACAGGTATTTATGTGTATGTGTCACACACATACATCATGTGTGCAATGCCATTGCTGGTTTAGGCAATGGCATGCATTGTTATGCACAAAGACCCACACAAGGTCATAATGTGTGATACAACCACACGTGGCAGTTGTGGGTTACCAAAACATACCTATCTGTACTCTGACAATGGTAATAGACCCAGTAGCAGAGTGCACTATTGGCATTACTGGCCAACTAGCCCTGTTTGGCTATGCTGATAGTGTGGTGACATCCCCTGTGCTTACTGGGGGAATATGCAGCATCTGGTGTATTGTAGTATTTGCCAAACGGATCTGTTTTTTCACACTTGCATCTACACACACCCTACTACCCACACACACCCACTTGCCATTTGCAGGATTCATATCCTACCTAACTAAGTCATGACACGTGAGAGAGACGCATTAGCAAAGCGCACCATTCAGATTACTAGATGTTTTTTTTTCTCTGGCTGTACTTATAGGGTGCTGACATCATCAGTGTTTTGAAAGGGTAATGTGCATCAGGTAGTGTGATCTCCTGATTGCCAAAACTAACATGTTTTTTATACAGAAATGCACACACACAAACACCCCACATCCAAACACACTTGCAGGTTTCAAACCCCTACCTAACCATGTTATGGCACTGGAGATGGATGCATTAGCAGAGTGTGCTATTCGCATTACTGGGAGGTCTCCTTTCTCCTGCTGTACTTATAGGGTGCTGACATCATCAGTGTTTAAAAAGGGGAATGTACATCCTGTAGTGTGTTCTCCTAGTTGCCAAAAGGGATATTTCTTTCATACAGACTTGCACACACACGAACCACCTCCACACACACTGAGAATTTGCAGGATTCAAACCCCTACCTAACTATGTTATGACACTCGAGACGGACCCATTAGCAGAGCGCGCTATTCGCATTACTGCGAGGTTTCTCTTCTCCTGCTATACTTATAAGGTGCTGACATCATCAGTGTTTAGAAAGGGGAATGTGCATCTTGTAGTGTGTTCTCCTAGTTGCCAAAAGGGACATTTCTTTCATATAGACTTGCACACACACTAAACCCCTTCACACACACTGAGCATTTAAAGGATTCAAACCCCTACTTAACTATGTTATGGCACTCGAGATGAATGCATTAGCAGAGCGTGCTATTCGAATTACTGGGAGGTTTCTCTTCTCCTGCTGTACTTATAGGGTGCTGACATCATCAGTGTTTAGAAAGGGGAATGTGCATCCTGTAGTGTGTTCTCCTAGTTGCCAAAAGGGATATTTTCTTCATACAGACTTGCACACACACTAACCCCCTCCACACACACTGAGCAGTTGGAGGATTCAAACCCCTACCTAACTATGTTATGACACTCAAGACGGACACATTAGCGGAGCGCGCTATTTGCATTACTGGGAGGTTTCCCTTCTCCTGCTGTACTTATAGGGTGCTGACATCATCAGTGTTTAGAAAGGGGAATGTGCATCCTGTAGTGTGTTTTCCCAGTTGCCAAAAGGAACATTTCCCTCTCACAGACTTTCACACACACCAACCCCACTCACCCACCCGCTGAGCATTTGTAGGATTCAAATCCCTACCTAACTATATTATGACACTTGAGGAAGACACATTAGCAGAGCGCACTATCGGATTTACTGGGAATCTGCTCTGCACCTGCAGTATTTATAGGGTGCTGACATCTTTATTTCTACAGAGGTATGTACATGTAGTACTACCTGTCAGGTGGGGGATAGCATATATATGCATTTGCAGCCACCTACGTCAGGGTCAGATATGCACATCACACTGGCAGGTTATGTTCTATACCATGCTTTGTGACCACAGGACCTGTAACACACAACACAACCAGTCCAGAACACCACACCCACATCCAGGACACACACTTAGCTTCCCTGGGAACAGTGCTGGGATATGCAGGTGTTCACATACACCATTCCAGTTGTTAACATCAGGTACAGGCATACTGTGTGTGAGAACTACTCAGGCCTCTACCACTTTACCCTACAGCCACTACAATTTGTGGGTCCATGTGCTATGGCAGAACCACACACCACAGCCACATGGGGGAATACATATTGCACCTGTCCATCTGCAGCGTGGGTACTCACTGTTCCACAACAGAGGTAGACCACCATTGTTGATATCTGACCATACCCACCTTTCCCTGGACATCCATATCCCATCTCCACCCCCAGGCAAGGTTGTCACTGCAGACAAACTGTATTTAGCACAAGCAGACTCTACACTTGTGAAGACTGGGGTGGACGACTTCAGAGGACCCATGCTGGGGGACTATACTGGCCGCTTAGCATAATCCTTGACAATTGCATTCTATGAGCATGTGTACGGTTTGCATTGATCATGCTATCCCACATATACCCATGACTGCTCCACAACAAGACACCTGTCAGGTGTACACCAGCCATATATGAGCCGTACAACAGACAGAGTGAGCTAATACATTGCAGAGCTGTAGCCCACAGAGGGAGGACATCTGTGAACAGTTCCGGCACGGCACTTTATTCACACATAATCATCACAACACAGTGTTGACAGTGGAATTGTCCAGAGAATTCAGATAGGGCTCCCCTCAGTCTGTTATTGACAGACACTTACTGTTAGAAATCCTCAGCAACCCTCTTCCAGCACACACACCGACAACATGGCTGTGGCTTAGCACATTCAATCCCTGGGACCTCCACGGTGCCCCTGCTTGACAGAGGCACAGCTCACTAGCCTCACATGTTGCCTTATGTGACCTACTTTACAGTGGCACAGTAGCCTACTGTACTGGGGATGCAGATGCCAAGCACACTTTGGCTGAGCTGTCATTCCCTAGGGCAACAAGCCTAGTATTGACCTTTACACCCATATGTTCAATTGTCGGATGCACAATATTTGTTGTGCTGTTCTACTGTTTGCAGGTCTTTATTGCCATAGCATTCCCTGTTCCTATGACCAACTTGTGTATCTGTGGAAGATGTTTGCATATGACAGCGATCCACTATATCACTTATGTCTCTGTAGTCATTTACTGTGTGCACGGGGCAGATTGCTGTGTTGTGGTTGGTTCCTGGACTGACACGTACAAATACCAAATATGTGCGGCCAACTGCTAAACGGAAATATGGCCTAAGTGTGTGAGCATGCCCAGTTCAGCCTTTCCATGGCATGTTGTCTGACATATGCCTCATTTATCAAAGTGAGTGAGCATGCCCAGTGTGAGCTTTCCATATGTTGCACTCAAGTCCACCACATATTTGGGTGTGTGTGAACTTCAACAATATCTCACATTTATGGTTGTGTGTTGGGTGTCATGTTGTGTACTAACTGGCCAACTGCATTGTGTCTGCCAGAAAAGGGATTATACTGTGCCTGCAGGGATTGCATGGAATACTTTGCAGACAGTTCTCAACATACTTTCATAATGACCTAACACTGTAGTACCGTATAGTGTACTGGTTCAGTACTTTCACTGTGGTGGACAGTATCCTGGGCTTTAGTCCTATGACTGCTTGACATCTTCATAGTGAGCACAACAGACTGCGTAGGGGCCAGTTGTGCACATATGACCATGTTGCATTATGTTCAGATATGGACTACCTACACCAGGCTCGTCCAACATTGCTAGTGTATTCCACAACATGGGTGGACATTGGCAAACACTAGCGATGTTCCCTAGGCCATTTCTGATGCTAGTCACAGGGTGTGTTTGTCCTTCGACACACATTGTAACTGGAGTTTGCCATGACATATGTCATGGTTAGTATACTGTGCCTCCGTCTACCTCTGACATAACAGTGATACCCAGGGTTAGCCTACCATCTCCCATCCACTCATCAGGATTCCTCTAGAGGGGTGTCGATAAGTGACTCTCTGGCTGACCTGTACTGGGAGTTTACTGAAGAGTGGGGGTGCCTTCTGTGTTATGGATCATTCTGTACAGCTTGTCCTATGTATGTCAGTGCTGGGGTTCAGGTCTCTCATGTGCGTAGCTCACTGCCATTCAGATTGTACAAGGTGCAGCATGTTCATAGATTCCAGGTTGGACATGGCTTCATACATCAGGCACAGCTTGCCTGTAGCTGGGCAGTATGGCAGTGTGTGGGGCTGCAGTTTGTTTACTCAGGCAACACATGGCATCTGTTCATGCTCTTTGCTACTCCTGGTGGGGTACTGCTGTGGACTTTACAGTTGATGGAGGTGTCTGCTGAGGTATATCCCACAGGGGCTATTGTAGTCAATTTTAACTCTGATGGAGGATGACTGCAGAGCCACAGTGACATCCCCTTATCTACATCTGCCAACCTTCATGTTTGGGTGGGTATATAGTATATGTTTCTGCGAACACTACAGCCACATGTTTGTCCAGTGCAGGATATCTATCACCTTTTGTACCCAGGTCTCTCATTACATCTTAGGTACGTCATGGGTTAACACCTGTGTGGTAATTTGTGGGCACTTACTGTATATCCACGGTGGTTGTCTATACACAGTTCTGCAATTAGCTTGCTGACATGGCTATGGCTCCAGTTGTCTGTTTGTAGGTGGCCCTTTTGTGGGTTGCTTGTGTCAGCTGGGGGTCGGATATGGTGGGCTGTTTGTACTCCTCTGCATACATGTTCAGTCACAGTCCTTCCATGTTGGCCTATACCTATGAGACATATATACAGAATAGGGGGGCAGGACCAGGCCTTGTGGGATGCCACTCATATCTGCTTTATAGTCTGACATGGATGCGGCATGTCTGACCATGTCAGTTCTGTCCTTGGTCTGGTTTGCAACCCCTCTACTGACATAGGGGTATATATTTAAGCTGGTGAACATATCCATACTGAACTCATACGGTATTGTCTAGAAGCATATGCACAGTCCAACTACGCTGTGTGGACCACATTGCCCTCATCAATGACCTTAATGACTGCTTCAAATGGGTCAAACATGTTTAGGGGCAGGATCTGCAGTTACGACTGCCACACTGTGTAGGGTCCAGTATCAGTAGGTCCACAATAGCCTTCTGTCTGCGGTACATACTGATCCTTTCCATAGCTGTGCAGACCAAGCTTGTCAGGATCCTGGGATGGTAGTTTGCAGTATCCATTCAGGCAACACCTTTGTTGTGAAGGACCACTGTTGTTGTACACTGCTTTTGGGTACATATCCTGTGGTAAGGCTGACATTGGGCAGTAGTGTGATTTGGCATTCCATTATTCTTGGAGTCCATGTTGGCCTCAGCCCAGGACACCATCACATACCTTTGCTGCTGTGTGTTTTGCTTTGCAGATGATGGCTGTTACCTCAGCATCTGCAATGTCAGGGGACCAGCAGTCTGCTGGGATAGATATTTTGCACTCTGGGGGGGGGGGGTGTTTGCACTGCACCTGTCAGGTTGTATGTTAGCAATATGTGTGTGTGTTTGGTATGTTGTTTGTAATTCTGTGTGATTCGGAGCATATCTGTGGATGCCCAACATGGTTCCTACCATCAGTTAGGTAAGCCTTGTGATTATCCTTAGTGTCCTGTACAATTTGTATCTTCATAGGTTCATGGGTTCATACTAGGCTATTCACCCTAGGGCATTAGTAAGCCTAGCCAGAGTGTGTGTGTCTTTCGCCACCCCTTGCTATGTTTCTATTATGGCCATTTATGAATTTCTTTACTGTGCCTCTGTGTGGTCGTGACACAGTGAAGACCCCCAATATACATGTACGAACATCCATCCACTTGGCAATATTCCTGTTGAGGGGTGTCAGTGAGGGGCTCTGCCTAACATGGATTGGGATCCTGTTTCTGGGTGTGGGGGAGCCTCTGGGTTATGTATCTGTCCCTCCAGCACATCTTATTTCATTATGTGTTGAGGTTGACATCTGTCACTCTCACAGCTCCAATGGCTTTGATTTCCTGTGGTGGAGCATGTCCATTACTCCTGTGTTTGGACATGGCCTTGTACAACAGACATACAATGCCTCTGTGTAGGCAGTCTGTGACTGCATTCAGCTGGTGTGTCTACAGCCAGGCAGCATATGACATATATTTCACAGCCTTTATCCTCTTGGTGGGGTAATTATGAGGTCTTCCGAACCGCTGCAGGTGTCACGTACGGTACATCCCATATGAGTCATTGTACTAGATTATGGGTCTGATAAGGGAACAGTACAGCGGCACAGTGACCTCTGTTGATGTAGATGTGAATCCTTTCATGATACGGTGTCCAATATCGACAATCTTCCTAGCCACATTGGCATTGTGAGTGTCACATGACAGATTACTGTCGACTTGTGTCCCTAGGTCCATGATTACTCTTTGCATACATAATGGTTTGCCACCTATGTGGTAATTTGTGTGTACCTTGTCTGGCATTTGGTGGGACATTCATACTGTCCAGTGTCTTCAGGATGTCTGGGTGGAGTTCTTGTGTGTGAGAGTGTGGTCTTTTGCATGCTACAGACTGTACAGCAGTTTGGACTACACTTAGGTGCACATGGGTGGTCTCCACTGCTTTGTGCATTGTCAGTTACCTGGCCATATGGGTGTCTGTGCTGCATATGGATACTCCCCTTCCGTTGATGTTGTGGTCCAGGTGTTGGGGCCATAACACATGATATGTGGTATAACCTGGTAGTGCTGGTGTTCTATCACTAGGCTTGCAGCAGGCTTCTGTCACTGCACAGACATCGATGTTCTCCATAATGGGAAATGCCTCAGGGGCATGCATATTGCAGTTTACACATCTGGCATTGGTCAGCATTACCTTTATGTTTCTTACCACTTATGTTTTCTAGGGTGGTGGGTAGTCTTTTTGGCCTCGCCTACGTACTGCTCTATGGAGGTGGCAAAGGCCTTATCCAGTATCCAGACACACAGGGGTAACACAGGGTAAACATGAGCATTCTGTGTTTGTACTGTGGCATCATTCTTGGTGAGGGTCGGATGCTGCACACAGCCAGTGTCATACCAGCCTGGGGTACATACTCAGAGAGATCATCCATGTCCCTTTTCATGTAGACCAGGGAGGTACATCTCAGGTCATTCAGACCAGCATGGACATTGAGTGCATCATATTTCTGCTTGCTTTGGGGTGACCTGCGTACTTGTGTTATGTGGCATATTGTGGCAGCCTACAGGCAGCTTACTCTACCCTTTCCCTTGTTCAGTCTGGTTAGTGGGACAGCAGTGTGTCTGCCTATACAGACACCTATTACAACTGTATCAGGCATGTTGTTTCTCCTTCTGGCCTGTGACTGTTTGGCACACCAGCTTTGTGTACTATTCATTGCATGTGCTATGTTTGGAGGTTGTGGTTGCTTGTGATCTGCTTTGGAGGCTTCTGTTGGTGTGGTGTGTTTGTAGTTAGGGCCTCCGGGAATATTTCCCTGTGTTTATGTGTTTGGTTTACAGTTGTGGTAGGTCTATGTGGGATTGGGTTTGTGGTGTATGTGGTTACCTTCTCCTCCTGACTAGTTTTGACAGTACTGAGTTGGGGGAGCTCAACCTCTGGTTTGGATACATGGTTGCATCTATCACATATATTTGTATTTATTGGGGGGAGTTGTGGTTGTCTGTGTACTTGGGACAGGTGTCACATTGCCTCTGGATTCACAGATTCTACTTGTTGTGGCTGGACTTAGTGGATTGTATGTGTGGACATATGTTATTGCCATACTACTGGTCAGTGATTACTTCCCTTTTTCTGTTTGCTCTATCATGTGGTAGCTTCCTCATTCTCTTGCATGGTTTGGTAATGGCTGGAGTCCAGCATGCCAGATGCCTGCGTGTATGGCATTGTGTGTTGTTGTTATTTGTGATAGCATACTCCAAGCATTCCTGGCTGTGTTCATGGAATGCCTGTATAACATGTTCTGCGGTGTGTCCCATATTCTGCACTTGCACAGGGCCTTTCGTGGATTTAACATCAGATTGGAGGGCTGCAACCTGTGCTTTACACATGTTTTTCACTGTGGTATTCTGGCCAGGGACTGGGGTCGGGATGTGTATATCCAGTGTGATACTCTATGGTCTGGTCTTACCAGTGAAGGATACACTTCTCATCTTGCCATCCAGTACATATGTTGCTGATTATCACATTCAGTATGCTTACCCCTCTTGTGGGAGTGGTACGATGTTCCTGGGCATTTTTGTTTATGGATTCTGAGAACTTTTCTCCAACTGTGTTGGTGCTAGTATAATGCTCCCGGTGTATGTCTGGGTATTTTCACTCAAGCAATATAATGTTGTTTTGGGGGCTTGATATATTCATGTATTCCAACATAGGCCAGGTGCAGTTCCTGGTATTAGGACAGTAGTCTGCAGCAGGCTATATACTGGGAGGCGGTTTTAGCCATTGGTATTTGACCATGGCTAATCCATGCTGCTTCTTGTTGTGGTACCAACATGGGGGTGTGGTGATCCTTGACATTTATTGCTAGTCACCCTCCTTTTGTAGCTTGTTCCATGTTTTGCGGCTGTACAGCACAGTATGAGGTGTGACCTGGTAGTGTTAGGGTGCTGATGTGAGCCTTGACCCAGTTCTCTATTACAGGACTGATATCTACATTCTCCATACTGTGTGTGTTTACACTGCACACATCTTTGTGTTTAGACTTCTGGCATTGGGTAGCATTACATCTAGGTTCCTATCCCTTGTGGTACCTATGAAGGTGGGTTTGTGTTTTGAGACGTACCTATTCAGGGCATGCTGTGGGTACTGACAGCCTTTGCCAGTATCCATGGGGCATGGAATGATAGGTGCACACCACCCCTAGCAGGTGGTGCATCATGTCATGCTCTGCATGTCTTCCCAGCCTGAAACACATTGGCTCCCCTTTGACTTACTGCATTACTTCAGCCAGTTATTGCACTTGATCATCCCATCGTCATTTTGTGGCTTCATGCTCGGTGAGGGTGGATGTTAGTCAGGGTGCTCAGGTGTGCATATAGTACATGGTGTTACATTACTTAACACATGGCATTCATGCCTCAGGTGGTGCTGCAGGGCTGCCTCTGTCGGATGCACATATTACACTTCCCTGTACATGTTTGTGAGCAGGTCATGTCATTTTAGGCATCCATGTTATTATTTGAGTGAGTCAGAGGGGGTATCATTCCCAGGGTTCCTACTGAGCCAGTGTATGTGCTATGCGTTGCCTCTTTGCCAAGGCCAGGGCATACTGGGCACGCCTCCTTCTGCCTACTGGGGCAGGCTCAGGTTGTTCCTCCTCCGAGTCACGCTCTGCCTGTGATGGCCTTGGCAATGGTGGGGGGGCTGTTTGGCCCAGCCCTATGCTGGTCCTGCTGCAGCTGTTTTCGCAAGATCATATTATGTAGCATAGCACATACCATGACAATTTGGGTACATGTAGTTGGTGTGTACTGCAAGGCTCCACCAGATGTGTCCAGACACCGGAACCGTGACTTGAGCAGCCCAAACACATGCTCTATTACATTACGTGTTTGTGCATGTGCCTCATTATGGCGTTCCTGTTCAGGTGTGTGTGCGTTTCTGATGGGTGTCATCAGCCACAGCTCCAGTGCATTAACCTGCATCCCCCACTAGGTGTCCGTGTGGGATGTCCGCATTGGCAAATGTCAGGTACAGCTGCATCAAATGCCAGATGTGGAAATCATGGTAACTCCCAAGGCAGCCAGCACACGCATTCATTATTATGCCCTGGCATCACACATGACCTGGCAGTTGATGGAGGGGAAGCCCTTGCGGTTAATGTAGGCCCTACCCCGCTCACCGGCTGGTGCTTTGATGCATATGTGCGTGCAGTCTATTGCACCCACTACCTCAGGGTATTCCGCTATTTGCTGGAAGAGACGCATATTGCTGGCCAATACCTCATGGGCATTGAGAAGATATACATGATCACCGACATGTGCTGACATGGCATCCAGAAACTGGTGCAGTACCCTGGAGGCTGATGGGTGTGATATCCCCATCATATCACCAGTTGGTCTCTGGAAGGTACCTGTTGCTAGTATTCTTAGGCCAACACATACCTTGGTTTCCACTGGGATGGGTTCCCCTCTGTTGGTTCTGTGTGTGAGGTGTGGCCTGCACAGCTCAACAATTTGCTGCAGGAGCTCTCTGTCCACTCTATAGCGCTCTATCTCCAGCTCATGTAACCCGTGGTAGGTGACCCTGGGCCTGTACACTCTTCTCCGTCTCCTCACTGTGGGTTGTCTGGCACCATCTGCATTGTCACCACCTTCAGCAAGTTGCCTATGTCTCATTATGACAGCTATGGCAGCCCCTAACATTTCTGCTCTGAGTGAAGCTTTTTCAGTTTTCACTTCTATTAGCTTACTCCTGTCTTGCAGTGTCTCTTAAGAGAAACATCCTGCACTACTGTTTGCAGAGTTTTAAGTGCTGGGCTGGGCTACTATTCTGCCTGTGTAATTGCCTGCTTCTAATTGTTTTCACCTGCTAGCTTCAGCAGTTATCCCTGCTAGCTTCCTACTAATTCTGTTGCTTCATTTTTCCTTTCTGTTTCCTCAGGGGGGAGCAATGTGCATACTAGCAGAAACACTCTCACAGTGGCTTACACACGTGCACATGTGCTTACACGGTTCAGAATCTACTTATTCAGGTTAAAACGTGCGCACACTAGTGCAAACAGTGTTAAACATCTCCCAACACGCTCCCACATGCTCAGTCTATCTTACACGTGCGCACACTGCCCTACTTGCGCTTTATGGCACGCACACGTGCGCATGCACGCCCAGCAAGAAACTTTGGTGTAAGTAACAGTGTACACCTTCCATTTCTTGACTTTCCCTGACTTATCTTGTGGCACACCTCTTTCCATGATCTGTGTCTGTCATCTGTCGTGTTACACTGACCTCCAATGAACTGCATTTCTTTCTACCATTCCCCCCTGTGATGTCACCTATTTCCTACTCTATTCCTTCCCCTTATGTATCTCTTACACTACTCAGACTGTGCTCATTTGCTATGTGACTGTGAAATTCAGTATCCTAACCCTCATTTACATGAGATTGCCTACTAATTCTTAGTTACATGTCTTAGACTCAGCTTCCTCCCTTAGCAACCACTACACGGTGGCCATGTTGTTTTTGGTCTGCTGGTCCCTGCATTGTCATTCCATGTATTGCATGAAACCCACATTTGTGGGTTTATAACCTTCCTTTTTATGTTTTATACAGCACAGCCCGTTTGCGCGGGGCTGCGCTGGGTTTAAACATCGGCGAAAAAAAATTTATATTTTTATTATTTTTGCATCAGGTTACCTTGCCAATGGCCACATATTTGGCCATTGGCATGCTGCCTGAGCATATGCACCCTTTATTTGGAGCTGACATGGCTCCGTTGTGGAATTTGCAGAAACGTAGTCAGTTGTCAACTGAGTACATTTCTGCAGCTAAAACGTCTCTTACACAGACTGGTTTCTGCTTTGTGGATCGCTAATATACCTCATTTGCATACCTTTCAGCTGCAAGTGAGGTATTTAGCATGTCTATGCCCAGTCCATGTAAGGGACCTTTTAGCTGGTCTCTTACACGGAGTTTAGGGCTGTTCCTGGATCGCAAGGCTTGCATGGAGTGTTACACATCTCTTACACTCTGTGCAAGCCTTCGTGATTCCTTATCTGTGTATGTGTCTCCCAAGTCTCACATCTGCCCTGCTTGTCTATCATATTCCATTTGTTCCTGTTGCCTCTACTGCCTACCCTCACCCTACAGCTCTTCCACACCTTTCTTTTCCCCTCTCCCTTCTTCTTTTCTCATATATCTATGCACACACACACACACACACACACACACACACACACACACACACACACACACACACGCACACACACACACACACACACATATATATATATATAAATATATATATATATATATATATATGTAATATACATAAAGTAATCGGTGACAACCCTAACCCTAACACTGCCTCTTCCCCCAAACCTAACCCTGCACCTTGCCTTAATAAAAAACTTCCTGTAACATTACCACTACACAAGACACACTCAGATGCACAAACACACACTAACAACACTCCTCTTACCTAACTCTGATTGTAACCATGAAATATACATACTCACACACAAACATACAAAACCCATCCCCTCACCTATTCCCAACCCTAAACACTGACTCTCACATGGATGCACAAATGCTGTCACCCCTTTCAACCCCACTCATGTTTCTCAATGAAAATTTCATTGACATATTGACTATCTGGCTATTCAGTACTTCAGTATTAATCACCACCCTTCACACTCATGAAACAAAAGGACATTTGACAAAATGACAGGAAGCAACCTCTGCATATGATGCCTCCTCAATGCCCATATACCTCATCGTGTGGCCACCCCTCACTGACCATATATCTCTTCCTGTGGTATCACACTACTACCCATATACCACGTATGGCACCACCTAACTACCCATATACCGCGTATGGCACCACCTTACTACCCATATACCTCGTATGGCACCACCTCACTACCCATATACCGCGTATTGCTCCACCTCACTACCCATATACCTTGTATGGCACCACCTCACTACCCATATACCTCTTATGGCACCACCTCACTACACATATACCTCGTATGGCACCACTTCACTATGCATATACCTCCTCACATGGTACTACCTCTCTGCCCTAATACCTTCTCATGTGGCACCACCTCATTGTCCATATACCTCCTCATGTGGCCGCACCTCACTGACCATATACATCTTTCCATGTCACATCACCGATGCCCATATCCTTCATCGTATGGAACACCTTACTGACTAGGTGACTGTCCTCATCTATGGGTACTCATCAAGGCTTGAAGATGATGTCTAACTGCTGAATGTTCTCTGTACAGCCCAGGTGCAACAGAGACATGCCAGTTTGATGGTGTATACAGTAGTCATACCTGAACTCCATATTGACCATTCAGTTAGGTGTAGGGAAATCTCTAAGGCTGATAGTGTACACAGTGGCATCAGTATTACATGCACTGGTATCATCACCTCACTCCTTTTTATATTCCCCTCACCATTTAAAACTGGCTTGGTGAAATAGATGTTGCACCACTGTGGTGCACACTGACACTGCAGCATCCAGAACACAGGTACAGCGGTCAGAGTTACCTTAACTGTGAGATATCCCATCCAAACAAAAAGGTGATGGGGTTAGATTATGACCAAGCATCTCTAGGACCCACATAAATGTCACAGTGTGTCATAATGTGTCATAGTGTGGATATGAATTTGCAGAAAGCCTATTGAATACAACATCTTGTACAATCATAAGAAGAAGCCCACCCAGTAGTGGATGCTGAACACATACTGTGCTATCTGCCTAGCCACAAGTTGTTTCAGTGAGCCTTTAAGAAACACATTATAAACATAAGAATTCTCTCAAACTGTATGGCACAAAATGTTAGTATTTTATTTTATTTATTCATTTATTTACTATTTGGTTAAAGGACAGGTGGACCTGTCAAGAGTCTCTTTTCAGCCTCAGCCTGGTATCGGAGGAAATAGAAAGTGCAAGTATACTTGTAACAATCTTTAACTATGATATATTGCTAGGTTTACACAGTTTCAAAACTTTAGAAAGTTCATATTCAGTAAGTATACAGGTTTTATAAAGTTGCATTATTCACTTCTTATACATTTCCAATAAAGTAGCAGGTTTACATTAGATATTATCAGTTTGCATTGGTTACAAAAGAAAATTGCTAGATGAATTTTCTTCTTAAAGATTAAAAATTTAATTTCCTTGAAAATAAAAAAAAACTCTCAAATGAGAGTGAAGTAAAAAACAGAGATTGCAGAGCCAGCCCTAGAGACTAAGAGAACACAGGAGTAAGAAGAGTTAAATGGCAATGGAAAACAGTTGAGAGTCTGTAAGCATGTTTAAAATATTAAGTCTTTTAAAGGGTTTATCCATTATCCATAAAGTATTTAGAAGTACCTTTGGGTATGAAAGAAGTGTTTTCGCAACATCACTAGAGAAGACATATCCCTTGCAGTATCTATGCATCTGAAGCAGGTGTACTGATATAGTCAGTCACATAGGTACGCCAGTAACCATACTGTCTACAACTAGTGTACTAACTTGTGCTCTGCCCAAGTACAGTAATCACATAGCCACTCTGCGGACTGCCTCAGTTTTTAAATCACCACAAAGTTTAGCTGGGAACTCATCACTAAATAGTAATACAATAGAAAAGGCTCACTACTCATCCACCTCTTCTCTGTCTGCACAATGTATGCAAATACACTGATATTTTCCTGCAAGACTGATAGCATTCAACCACACATGTACATGGCACAGTTAGGACAACCGATTTATAGGTTCATAGGTTCATAGCTAGGTACTAGGCTATCTGCCCGAAGGCATTTATAAGCCTAGCCAGAATGTGTTGGCTTTCGCTGCCCCCTTAGATTAGTTCCCTGTGCCTCTGTCCAGCAGAGCCATTGAAGTGATCCCTGGGGTAAATTTTCTGTTTCCCATCCACTCGTCAAGGTTTCTCTTGAATAGGGTTAGTGTAGAGCTCTGCCTAATGTAGATTGGAATCTTGTTCCAGGGCATGGGAGGTCTCTGGGACAGGAATCTATCCCTCCAGCACGTCCTATTTATTGTTGTGGTGAGGATTAGATCCCTGGAGCATGTGGCTCAAAGCAATATGGTTTTCTTTAGGTGCAGCATGTCCATCAATTTTGGGTTGGACATGGCCTTGTATGTCAGGCAGAGATCACCTTTCTGAGTAGGCGGTATGCAACTGAGTACAGCTGGAGTTTTTTCAGTCGAGTTGCAAAGGGTATCTGCTTGAGGCCAGTGATACTCTTGGTGAGGAACTTCTGTGGTGTTTCCAGTTATTGCAGGTCTCTTGTAAGGTACATCCCAAATGGGGCATTGTACTCTATGATGGGTCTGATGAGTGATGCGTAGAGGTGCCCAATGACCTCTTTTGATCTGGATGCAAACCCTTTTGTGATTAGGTGGGCCACATAGAAGGATTTTCTAACCATTTTGGCAATGTTATTATCAAAGGAGAGGTTACTATATACTTGCGTCCCCAGATCCCTTATTACATCTTCCGTATTTAGGGGGCTACCAACTATGTGGTAGTTTGTGGATACTTTGTTTTTTCCAAAGGGGATGACTATGCACTTTTTGGCATTTAGCTTGAGGCCATGGTTTTGACACCAAGTATCTGTCTCAGTGAGACCCTTTTGGAGGATGTCTGTGTCAGCCGGAGAGTCAAATATAGACCGTAGTTTGCAGTCGTCTGTGAACTTGGTTAGCCATAGTCCTCCTGTGGTTGCCTGTACCTCTGAGAAGTATATGCCGAACAGGAGGGGTAGTAGGACTGAACCCTGGGGAATGCCACTTGTAACCAGTTTAGAGTCAGACCTAGCTCCTGCAACTCTTACCATGTGGGTTCTGTCCGTGAGCCAGTTGGCAACCCATCTAGTGACATAGGGGTTTATGTTCAGGCTGGTGAACGTGTCTATAATACCTGAGTAGGGAATGGTGTTGAAGGCCTTTGTGAGGTGTAGGTAGGCTATGTGGACCACCTTTCCCTCATCTATAGCCTTGGTAACTGTCTCAAAGAAGTCCACCAGGTTTAGGAGGCATGATCTGCCCTTAACAAAGCCAAACTGGGTAGGGTCCAGTGTTTGGAGGTTTCCATTGTCTCTGTTAATGAGATCCATGATGATGCGCTCCATAGCTTTGCAGACCAAGTTAGTCAGGCTTATAGGGCAATAGTTCCTGGGGTCTGTTGTGGCTCCACCTTTTTGGAGCAGAATAACCATTGCTGTGCACCACTCTGTGAGCACGTAGCCTGTGGAGAGGCTGGGTTTAAACAGTGTGTTTAGGTGAGGGATTAGTTCATCTTTGAGCTCGTGTAGGACACAGCCTGGGACACCATCTGGTCCCATTGATGCTGTGTGTTTGGCTTTGGAGAGGGCTGTTTTAACCTGAGTGTCTGAGATTTCAGGGCACTACATTCTTCTGGTATAGTAATGGGCCCTTTTGGGGGTGAGAGGGGGTTGAAGTTTGCACTGAACCTGTCTGCCAGGATGTTGGCTATATTGGTCGGTTCAGTGTATTTTGTGCCATTCTGCACTAACTAGCAGATCTGAGAATTGCCACTTAGATTCTTGACATAGCTAAAGAATGCCTTATGGTTATCTTTGGAGTCCATGGCAATTTTTCTTTTGAAGCTAGCCTTGGATGATTTTATTAAGAGCATAGTTTCTTGCTGATACTGATCAGGGATGTCTTCCCTTCTTGGGATTTTACTCTTTTCTGTAGTAGTTTCCTCCTTCTTTTGTATAGCTTGTTTATGGCAGGGGTCCACCAGACTGGTTTCTTTTTCCTTGGAAAAGTGAGTCTTGGTTTGGTTTGGGATAGCAAGATCCATGCATTCTTGTAGGTGCCCATAGAGTGTATTAGTAAAGGATTTTGCAGTTTGGACAGCATTATTCTTTAGCATGAGGGCTTTGAAAGTTCCCACCTTGGTCTTAAGTAACGTGAAGTTTGCTTTTGAAAAGTTTTTCACGGTGGTTTCTTTGATGGGGGGTGGTGGGGGAATGTGGATATCCAGAGTAATTAGTTTATGGTCAGATCTAACCAGCGAGGGGTTGACCTCTGGTGTGGAACACCGGTCACCCATGTTGGTGATGACCAGGTCCAATATGTTGTCACCTCTGGTGGGGGTGTTGACTAGTTGATCCAGGGCATTTGAGTTTATAAATTCTAAGAAATGTTGGGCAAGGGAGTTCGTACTTGAGTAGTTCTCCCAGTTAATGTTTGGGTAATTGAAACAACCCAATATTAGGGTGCTTGATAGGACCTTTATGTTTCCCAGTGTTTCCAGGAATGCGGAGTGGGGGTTTTGGGACATGGTGAGTGATCTGTAGCAAGCTATAATTTGAATAGCAATTTTGCCTATTGTTAGTTGCACATGGATGATCTCTGAAGCATTGTGCTGTGCCACTAACCTGGAGGTGTGGGTATCCTTGATGTATATGGATACTCCCCCACCTTTTGTATTTTGGTCCAGGTTTTGTGGCCGAAATGTATGGTATGAGTTGTAGCCTGGTAGTGCTGGGGTGCTCTCTGGAGCCTTAAACCTGGTTTCTGTTACTGCACATATATCAATTTTCTCCATACTGAGGAGTGACTTGAGTGCGTGCATTTTGAGGTTTAGACTTCTGGCATTGAGCAGCATTACCCTCAGTTTTTTGTTACTTGTGCTATTTATGGTGGTGGGTTTGTCTTTTGAGCCTTGCCTAAAAAAGGCACTATGGGGATGGCAAGAGCCTTGGCCAGTATTCGAAAGTCTAAGGGTGACAAGTGCAAGCTGTCTCTAGCAAAGCAGCGTGGCTTGTCAAGCATGTCATCTCAGGCTGACAGACACTGGATCCCCTTTGAATGACACCAGAAGCATAGCCAATTGTTAAAGTTGATAATTTTTTTCTCTATACCGTGATATCATTCTTGGTGAGGGCAGGATGCTACTCAGGGTCAGGCTCATACCGGCCTGGGTTACGTGATCAGAGAGCTCCTCCTTGTCTCTTTTCATGTAGTCCAGGGAGGTACAGCTCAGGTCACTCACACCAACATGGACAATGACAGAGTCATATTTGTACTTGTTCTGGAATGACCTGAGTGCTTGTGTTATGTGGCGGATCCTGGCACCCAACAGGCAGCTAACAGTAACCTTCGCCTTGTTCAGCCTAGTGAGTGGGACGTTAGTGTGCCTGACTATAGAGTCACCTATTACTAGTGTGTTGGGTATGTTATTTTGCCTTATGGGCTGTGATTGTTTGGCACACTGGTTTTGTGAAGTATGTGTTTCATGGTTTGTGTTGGGAGGGGTGGAGGTTGCTTGGATGTCTTCTTTGGAGGTCTCTGTTGCTTTTGCAGATTTTATTTAGAGCCTCTGAATATGTTTTTGTGTATTTATGTGTGTTTTTTGCCAGTGCTGCTTTCACAGGTCTATGTGAGACTGGTGGTGTGATGCAAGTAATTCCCTTCTCCTTTTGACTGCCTGGTCCAGTCTTGGGTTGAGAGAGCTTAGCCTCCAGTTTGGCTGTATAATTGCATCTCTCACATGTATTAGTGTTTGGTGGAAGGAGAAGAGGGTTGACTGTGTACCTGAGACAATTGTAACATTGCCTCAAAATGCCCAGATTCACTAGTTGGACTGGAGAGTACACCTGAAACTGCCCTATGGACATGCCTGGATAGGTATAGTGAACTGTTTTACTTATTGGCTGGTAAGGTCGAATAGAGAGCCTTGTCCTTCTCTACAGTATAGGGGGTCTAGTGCTAAGGTTTATTAGTGCTTGCTATGAGTTTTGGGCAAGTGCCAGGATGAGAAGTGATGATTTGAGTGCTTAAGTTGAAAGTTTGTCTTCTTCTAGATCCTGTATGATTTGCCGTCATGGCTGATCACTGAAATTGTGCTACCTTCCCTAACAAACTTGCTTCATGTGACCTGCATTACCACTGTCATCACCACCTTATTAAAGTTGTCCATCTATCTGTGCTGCATTATTACTTACCCTTGTGACAACTGTGCAAGTAAGTATCATGCAGGTATACTCCTCCCAGATGTTCTCCACACACCCTTATTAAACCCAAGGTACAGAACAGTGCATGTCCTAGTCATTATAACATAGGCTCAGAGCTCAGGCTACGTTATTTCACATGCAATGGCATGGTCTATACCATTTCAGTATCCTCCCAACCATGAAAAAGTGAGATGATATTTTGTGTTATATGTGAATGTTATGTCGTATGAATATAAATATATGTTCTGCTCCTGGCAATGCATGTCTGTGTGCTAGTCATGAAAAAAAATCCAACCTCTCAAACCCTTTTCTAAGAGAATGTAAATATACATGTAAATATTCATTGCAGCTATGGTGTAACAGGTACCTATATGTTATAACAACGGTGTAGCCTTTGCAAAATAAGTTTTAATAAATAGCCAGAATCATGTCAAACTGCCACACAGAAGACCTACATTTTGTACTGCATTCTGTCAATGACATATGACATATGTCATCCCTGTTTACATTCTCCCCAGGATTCACGAATCCTCCGTGTAAGACTAGAGTAGTCTTACACAGAAATGCCAGTGTAAGATTAAGACGGCAGCGCGCCATGCATATTAATGAGGGCACGCTGCCTCAACTGAAAGGCTAACATGGAGCATGCATGAGTGCAGGGGGTGTGTTGGACTGCCGAGCAGTCCAAAAATCCACGCCCCTGAAAGTCATACAACTAGGAGATGTGAACTGACATGAGCAAGTCCGCTCAAATGTATACATACCCAACACCACACTCCCCCACATTCTAAACCACAGTACAATTATAAAATGTAAAACTTTTATTTTTTTTTATTATTCCCGATATAGCTGCCCGTATTTGCACGTTTGCACGGGTTTGCCCATTGCTTAGCTACAGTTAGCAGTCAAGAAATCGAAGAGGATAATAAGAAACATATATGCAAATTAAGCAAAATAGCATAGTAGTAGAACCTTTGCACAAAGAGGAGGCATTCCCGGTTCGAGTCCCACCACTCCCCTTTTTATTTTCTATTGGAAATCTGAATATGAAAAGAATACCTGACATTTATCATTGAAATTGTAGTACAAAGCATTGAAATGGCCTATGTAGTAGTAAGTGAATTTTATATACATATAAGAAAGTGAAATGGTTATGCATACTGATGAATGCATAAGTAATGTATCTTAAGCAATCTGAAGCACTACTAAGCAAAGTTTACCAGTATTAAGTACATTTCAGTATAATTGCTCATAGCCTAGCACTACTTTAACTAGCGCAATAGCTTTGCGTGGAGCTGCGCATCACGCCAACTAGTGCAAACAGAACATGTTTGCATATAGCTGCGGACCGCACTAACCAGCACAACGTAGAGCAACGTAGGGCAACATCAGGCAACATAGAGCAATGTCGGGCAATGTAGATCAACATAGAGCAACATCAGGCAACGTAGAGCAACGTCGGGCAAAGTTGAGCAAAGTTGGTAAAACATAGCCACATCTCCTAGCCGGTCTGGCCAGTAGTGAAATAAAAAGCAATGATAGGCCTTGAACCCAGGACACTGTGCACCATAATGCCAGAACTGAACCACTAAGCCATGACAGCTTTTCACAAGTATACACTTTCAACATACACATACATATCAATGAAAGTTTACCCATTGCTAAGCAAGTGTACCTTCAGCTACGTTTTTTCAAAAGTGGCCAATCACAAATAAGTGCGGGAAATGATGCATATTTAAGCTCCATAGGCGGGAATACTTGCCATAACTGGTTGTAGCTCCCATCTGCAGGCAACAATGGCTGGTGCTGGAGAGGGCTCTCATTTATGAGCACAACATTGGGGCATTGAGGAGTCAAAAGTAATGGTTTGGCTCCTTGTCCATAATCATGAGGATAGACTCCTGCGGGGCCAGTACCAGGGCACCCAATACAAAGCGGAAGCCTGGGACTGTCTAGCTCATGAACTCACCAGTGCCACAGGGGTCCCTTGGACTGGTGAGAAGGTCAGACACCACCACGCAGACCTGAAGAGATGCAAGGCAGATCAACTGGACCAGTGGATCCAGGAGGCCTGTGAGAAGGAAAATGCCCCACTACTGAGTAAGTAGCCATGGAATTAAGTATGTAAGAATTGCTATTCTAGTGTATACTATGGATAGGTATGTCTCAATATCACTTCATTTACTTCACAGCTGCAGGTGTCCATGCTGCAAATCAGAAAATCTATGCAGATAGGCTGTGCCACCAGGCAGGTTAGTAATTATTCTGCTTGTACTGTTATGTAAAATAAATGAGAGAGCCTGAAAACAGTGTTTTAACACAATAAATAAAGGTATAATCATTCTGTAATAATTATACTGCATGTACTGTTATATAAAATAAATGAGAAAGCCTCTAGAAAAGTGTTTTAAGTCTTTAATAAATGAATAAATAACTCCCAAACGCTAAAGGTGGTCTGTCACAAAAACAGTCAATATTGGCAGAAAAAAGACAGAAAATCCACCCAAGGATGGCCAATCAACGAAATCTACAAATGTTCCAATTAAAATGTAGTCCTTTAATACGAATAAAACTTTGACTTGAAAATAAAATGAAAAATAAAAAAGCTCAAAACTGTCCCTTGAAGATATCCGATAAGTGCTTTTGACTGTTGTCTTCCTCAGATCGAGGATTTTTGTTCGTATTAAAGGACTACATTTTAATTGGAACATTTGTGGATTTCGCTGATTGGCCATCCTTGGGTGGATTTTCTGTCTTTTTTCTGCCAATAAAGTCTTTGATAAAGGTATAATTCCTGGAGTGTGTCTGTTTCATTTTCTTTGATATGTTGTTGTACTCTTGCATTATAGAAATAGTACTGTTGTATTAAACGCTGTTAACACACAGCTGGTTAGGCCCATATAAAGTGGATGAAGGGAGTGCCAGTAGCTTTTAAGCATATTCACAGTCCTCAACTGCTGGTTCATGCCCAGCATGTACAGGTTAATCTGGCACATGAGTAGCTTGGTATTGTGTTCCCCAGAAATGTCATTGTGCTGGTAGAAATGTAGGGAGCTGTTAACATATAACTGATAATTTCACCTAAACATATCTAGATAAGTATAGGAAAGTAGAGCTGTCAGTGTACCATCTCAGCAGTAATGTGTCTGAGCAACTCACAAAATATGTAGCAGTAACATCTGCATCCCAGACAGTTTGTATGTCAGATACAGCCCATGTATATAAAGATCTAGCAAAACCCATCACACGATTTAAGGACAATTGGGTAGTGTAATAATACATGTAGGGGACATATAACTGCAGTTAATAGGAATGTAGTGTAAACTAGAAGGATATATAAGTTGTTAATGGAGCTATCATTTTCCACCCTACTGTATGTGCATAAAAAATGCAACCACACACCTCAATGGGTATGTCTAATCTCAAAACATTTGTTGGGACATATGTTCTATTGGTTTATAAATATCTGCATTTATTTCGATGCATATGCCCTGTTCAAATATCACAATATTGGTGGCCTGTTGCCATCAATTAAACCTGCATGCTGTTGTAATGTCCACTGCTGTTCCATATATGCATGTGTCATGCTTGCTGTTCAACTGTTGGAACTCTGGTGTGTTGGGTTAATGGGAATACGTCCGCATGCTGTTATAACTAATTGGGCATGCTGTTGATTGTTACTAACCAATATTTTCATTAAATCCTCTTAAACATAGAACGTATGGGAAGGCTGGTCCCAGCAGACCCACCTGTCCCACCCCAGCTGGCGATGGCACCTGGCACCAGCAGGTCCAGTGCCCAGCCTGGGACCTCCTCCTCCATTGGCCCTGTACCACCTTTGGGTGGAAGTGCTGCAGAGGATGGGGCTCGTCCCCCCCGTGCAAGCGTGGGCGGAGGAGGGCCACCTATCACCCTCCGAACCGTCCGGGCGGTGGTGCGTAGGGAGATTGAGCGTTCTGTCGCTGATCCTCTACACCAGCTTGAGGCACGAGTGGCGTGACTCATGGGTGAGCCTGCTATGCAGCCCCCAGCACAGCCACCCTCTAGGCTGTGAAGGTGCAGTGGTGACTGCCCATGGGTGGGGATCTCAGTTCCACTGTTGCCATCTGTGGGCTCATGGGCTTGCAATTTCCAAACATCCTTCCCCGTCAATGGTGTTCACCCACCACGTGTCATATTCTGCCCCTGTATGCGTCTTGTTTGTCCTGTCTGTTTACCTCCCCAACCTACCTCCCAAATATACCTACATCCCCTACCCCACATTCCACTCTAACCTAGAAAAAGAAATATAAAGGGCAATCTGCTCCAAAAAAAAATCATGCCCCATACATAGCTGCCCATTTTGCACACATGTCTGCTGGACATATAAAATGTAATTCAATTGGCAGTACAACATACTTTGTTGTCCTCATCCCTTTCCCAGGGGTGGAAGGATTCATATTTCCCTCCAAAAGTATTGCATATGCACAGCTGTTGCTGTAAAAGAAATGGGCAGCTATGGTCCTTCCCTACACCCGTCTTGCACATCCCGAGCTGTTTTCCCTACTGTCTTTCCCTCTTTGTGCCCCTTTTTCACCACTGTCCTATCTCCCCATTTTCTTTTCTTTCAAAGAAATGAGCGCAAAGTTTAGCAGGAGTAAGCACTTTTAAGCAGTAATTAGCGGGTTTGCATGAGTGTGCACTTGTGTGCGCTTAGCTAAGCATTGCTAAGTTTCACGCAAACCCATGCAAACCCACTTACAACTGCTTAAAAGTGCCTTAGTCACTCTGCATGTGAGGGCTCTTGTTCTGTTCAGCAGCAAAATAAAACACCACTGTCAGTCTCAAACCCCAGATCTTGGATACACTAGACTGCATGAAGTACCACTAAGTCACAGTAGATATAAAGCAAGTCGTTGCTGAAATAAATATATCATGCATCAGAATGAGTGAATGTAAAGGAAAAATAGGAATGCCTTAACACAGTTGTGGAATTGTATTACTTGACTGTGATAAGAGAACCAGCCATTCTAGCAGTAAATGATGTTACAGCAGCACTTTACAACCCCCACACAGTATCATAGCAGGACAAACACTGGCATATCTGACTAGGGCAGAGAACATACATCCCAACTGTGACTACATATCAAGGATGTCCCTGATTTTGAAACATATGTTAGCTGTGTCCCTCTGAATCCCCTGAAAAGTACTGATGTTAGGCAGAAAGGTGGGGTATTTCACCTAATGAATAATGACAATATGTAGGAGTTAGACACCACTTGTACTTCAGAAAAGGTGTAGTAATTCATATGCACTGGTTCTCCCGAAGTCTCCACTTACTGTTCCTAATATTTATAAGGTGTACCTCACTTTTACCTACCTTTACCTCACTCTGTTCAAATATGTACCTGAGTGTTTCAGAGGCCTGGCCAAGGCAGAAACACACAGGCATATCAGCTTTTCTGCTGTTACACACTGTGCAAATATCTTTGGAAGGAGTTCCACAAGCATACCCTTATGTAGGAGTACAACACTGAAATACCAAAGGATGTAGCCATGTACTGGTAGCAAACGACTGTAACAATGGCATTGTGCCAGTGCTGGAAAGACCTGTGCGTTGCACAAACAGGGAATAGCAGCCTAATGTCTGGCTACCATCTGGATAGGTCCATATTTGTGAGCTATGCAGACAGACTACTTGCCTTGCTAAACTAACAGGTACACAGCAACCATTAAAGTCCAGCAAGATAACAATCACACAATAATACATAATGCTCTCTGTATGTCTGCACCCCCCCCCCCCCAAATGTACAATATACCTGTGTGTTCAGGGTCTACCAAGGTTGTAGGCAGGCATACTCAGTACTGGAATTGTCCAGTTTTCTTGAGCATCCTGTGCTAATGTCAACAATAAAAAAGCACAAACTGTGCAGAAGTGAGTACATTAATATTCATAGTATAGCAGTTCACAAACAGTTCATGTGCCAAATTAATACATCTCAATAACTACTTTTGTATGGCAGTTAATTGTATAAGTAGAAAATAAACTACATAATCCTATGTATCTTGTGTTAGCATTTGTAGGGGTGAGTACAATTCTACACTGACAACTGTGTACTGGAAGTGGCAACATTCAGGTCTGAGTACAACATTTAAATCACTGGCTACACCCCTAGCTTCAGATATAAGAACTATACCAACCTTCTGACTTACACAACGGTGTCCACAGCAAACAAGCATGGGCCCCACTTTGGAAAGCTGAAAGGGCTATGCCTACCTGCCATAGCAATTTATAGCATTGGGTTGCTATGACAGTGAGTACTGCAATTACCACACAGCAGACTGCACGCAATTACCAAATGGTGGCCACCAATTGGTGCAGAGGCCATCACATGCACATGTGCAGATACCTATAAAAGCAGGCTGTACTTGCTGCCCACACATGCAATCATCCCATTGCAGATACTGAGAGAGAGAGAGAGAGACAGAGACAGAGGCAGAGAGAGAGACACACACACCCACCCACACCAGCTGAAAAAAAAAAGGCAAAGATACACCGAACTGAAAACTACGAACACATACAAAGGAAAGGTATGTAACAGATATGTATTTACTGGCATGTAGTAGATGTATTTGAAGACTACTCTACATACTTTGAAACATCAATATGTGGCAGCAGTACGTATCTATGCACAGATGCCCTGCATAACTACTGCCATGGACAAATCAGTGTGTGTAGCTGTGTGCAGTGGGACATAACTGTGATATATGCAGTGGGACATAACTGTGATATATGTAGCTCAGCATTAAATGTCAAACATCTGATCCATGTTATCTGTGTTCTGTACAGTAGTGTGGACAATGGCTGTTTGGGGGAGTAGCGCATACAGCTATATAAACATGGATGTGACAGAGTAACACATACATGATAGTCATATCAACATGTAGCTTAGCATTGGCAACTGCTGTACCAGGCTAGTATGCTAATCTAGCATTTGCAGCTATGTATCCACCTTCTAATATTACTGTGTGCTCACACGTGACACCTGTTCATGTTGCAGCAAGGCCCAACAGGTCAGCCGTGAGGTCCAGGGACTTACAACAGTGTGGACCTTGTGTGTGTATGGCACACACATATGGAGAGATATATCTGTGTCAGATATATTAGCATCTATACATGTGCATAGAGCAAGGGACATACTGCAACTGTTTCTGAAGGGAGGTCATATATATGTTGGTGAAGGTTGTTATGTGCATATTTGTATGTAGGTAGTAGTGTGTGGCAAACAAGACAGCATACAGTGCTGGTATATGACATGTGGTGGTTAAACGCTGTGGATGTGATTTGTTAGGTTTGCAGTGTTGCAGCCAGTGAGGCCTGCTAAAGCCACATGGGTTGAGAACACCTTCAATGCATTTCGCACAAGACTGTGCAATATCATTACATAACTGTATACCTCACATACTTTGCATAATTAATATGCCCACCATGAAAGGTGGACTGTATATGTGTCTATATGTATATCTATATGTACACCAATGGATGTTTATATGTATGTGTATATATATATATATATATATATATATATATATATATATATATATAGAGAGAGAGAGAGAGAGAGTCATATTTACTGCGACAGATGCCTGGTGACAAAGCCATGGCCTCAAGCTCATTGTCAGAAATGCATTAGCATCCCTTTTGCTAAAAACTCTGTACCCATGAACTACCACATAGGTGGTAGTCGACTTAACACCAAAAGTGTGATGAGTCCATGGGACACAGGTGGACAGTAGTCTCCCCCTTGATAATCACAGTGCCACACTAGTCATGTAATCTGTCTACATGGCACACCTCATCACAAAAGCTGTGTCATCCAGGGAAAAAGAGGTCAGTGTTCCCTTCTACTCATCACTCACAAAACCCATTATAGAGTACAATGCCCCTTCTGGTATGTACCTCACAAGACATCTACAGCAACTGGAAAGGCCACAGACATACCTCACAAAGAGTATTACTGTCCTCAAACAGATGCCCTATGCAGACCATCTCACAAAACCACAGCTAGACTGTGTCACATACCGCCAACCCAGAGGTGACCTCTGCCTAACATACAAAGCTATGTCAAACCCAGAGCATTTGGTCATGCTCCACGTAAACAGATCACAATCCCTACGAGCTACACGCTCTAGGGACCTAAACCTTGTCACCTCAATAAGCAGAACATGCTGGAGGGATAGATTCCTATCTCAGAGACATCTCATACTCTGGAACAAACTACCTATCAATAGCAAACAAAGCTCCTCAGTAGCTCTCGTCATGAATAGTCTTGATGATTGGATGGGAGATAGGAAATACACCTCGGGAATCACCTCTGTGGCTCTGCTTGACTGGGGCAAATTAAATTAAATTACTTGGGTGTCAAAGGCCAGGTTACTGTCTGGCTAGGCTTCTATAGGCCCTAGGGCCAATAGCCTATTACCTACATATGAACCAATACACACCCACATGTACTCGTTGCAATAATTGCTATGTGAGTTTGACTGAGTGTGATTGTGAATGTTTTGGTGAATGTGTCACAGTTGTGTATATGTGGGATAGCTTAGTGGGAAACTGTTTCTGTCATGGTATTATGTGTCTTAGCTCTGATCCCAGCAAAAGATGTGTATGCTTTTGCTAGCCAGAAAAAGCAGTATGGCATACGGTCTGATGTAGTCCCTTGGTGTTAACTGGAGTGTGCCATTGGAGGATAAAGCAGTACATGTATGCTCATTGACTGGTACTGCTGGTGAATCCAAATCCTGTATGAACTGTAGTACTGCCTGAAGCTGTAGGTCTAAACAGCACAGTATGGTGTATGCCCACATTGCTTGGAAACACTGTTTTGTGTGTTCCCTGTAGTCCTCACAGATTGCATACCTCAGACATAAGGGTTTGTAAGTACTGACACACAGTACTGTATGGTACACACATAAAGCTCATCGGGGTTGCCATACCTCTGTGTCCTGTATGTATGTCTGATGTGTGTGTGGGTATGCCTGTAACATGCCCTCGGTCATATGTGTGTTACAGGATATAAGTGCGTATCTAGCAACATGTATAGTCTAGTACAGCAGTATGCCACCTATATTCACGAATGTTCACATATTTTAGGCAGGGGTTTTCCATCAACAACTAGTGTGGTATAATGGTAATACTGTAACTGGACTTTACAATCATTGCATTGGATTACATATTTCTTTATGCATTAGCTTGATATGTACCTCCTGTGGCTAGGTGGTGCATTGTGTCACATACAGTGTGCCATGTACTGTTGCATAGTCTTACATAGTGGTTTCTCTTTGTTGCTGTGCAGAAAATGTTTTAATATATAGACCGTGTCAGGCCCTGTCAGGCAGTTGTGGGTTGAGCACTGAAATGTCATATTGAAAGTGTGTATCCTCTGACAGACAATAGTTTGCTATTTATGTCAGTTCAGTGATATCTGTACTGTAGAATGTTAAGTGTGCCACATGACATGGTCCCACCATCGCAACCCTACCTATAGCCGTGCAGAGGATGAAATCCTAACCACCAGTCTTATCCAAAACTACACCCTGCTATTCTCAAGAACCAGCCAGGACCAGCATGAGCAGACTGCACTGTAGCAGAGTGCTGTCTGTAGGATAAATGACATAGGCATGCATGACCGGACATATGAGCAGGTACACCATCACTGCAGTGCTTTACTTAGACATGTCCGGCAGGGTGCGTCTGATGTCCTTAGGCAACAGCTTGCCACAGGTGGTGGGGTTACCACACATCCCCACCTCACCAGAGTGGAGGAGCTGCTCCTGAGCCTGGGGGCTATCAGCCAACAACAACAACAGCACACATGTATCATCATGGAGGCCGGAGCCCCCCAGCAAGTTCACATGGAGTGTGCAGGTAACATGGCATATCTGTTGACTACTGTTACCTCTATTGTTAGATCATGCATATGTGAGATGTGTACTGTGTAGTTAGAAGATGTGAAGCCTGGTGTTGTGCAATACTGATAATTTGGAACATGATGTGTAGGCCAGTGACTGTCAACCATTGTGCTACTGTAAGATTGCAAACCCACAGTAGCAATGCCACAGTTGTTGCCACTGACAAACTGTTTCATATCCTTGTAGGTGCCTCTGGTGTGACAGCAAGGCAGCAGACCCATGCTGGTGAGTGTGTTCTACATTTAATATTGCAAATAAAATGTGCATGTCATAGGTGAGGTGTAGGCCATGTACACATGTAACACACCTATGCATAATGCATGCTGTGCATGTTTGCTGTGAGACTATGCACATCTCAGTAATGTGAGTGGCTGCCTCAAACACATGCAATACACAGAGCATCCCAAACAATTGTGGCTACACTATAGTGGACATTGGATAGGCAGTCGATACACATGCACACAACATACACAACTTTGTCATATGCAGTACATGTTAATATGCTACACATGGCATATTCAGACACACGCTGTAAGGTCACACTCCAGTATCCCAAATGTCATCCACACAGCACACATAATATACCTGAGGGGTAGAGGCCTATCATGGGGCAGTGCAACACTCTTCAACACACAACACATTCATGTTAGGCAATGCTCCCTACTGGGCACCTTACAAACCCATGTAACAACTGGCTGTGAAATGGTGAATGTAGCCATGGTACTGCGGTTCAGGTACAGCATGATAGGTGCCGGTCTGGCACACATTAGTAGCCTTGAGTGACCACATGATGCTGCATGATGTTGACTCATGGTACTACATGCCATCCAGTTACAGTAACCACAGTACTACACATAGCATTCATTGCTATACACTTCAATGTTGTGTGTGTGCAAACATATGCACCTATACACAATATGCATAGCAATTACCATTTGCACAAAGTGACACATATATGTCTTGTAATGCTATTGAGTGTATAGGTCACATGACACACATTGGGTATGTGTGATGTTTAATGTTGCAGTTGTGTTGTAGCATGCCATGTCATGGCTGGCACTGCCATGTCCACAATATGTTCTACACTCACCATAACTACTGTACAATGGCTATGTTGAGCAATGGTATTCCATCAGGTATACACGCACCACTCACCCTGTGTGTATACATAGCATGCATGAGCTAAACCTGTGTCCACAATTATCTGCTAAAGACACAGATGCTCTAATCAGTAATGGATATCTATGTGACACACAGATAAACATCCAGCCATGGTATGTATACCTATGAGTGATGGTGCACAGTACATTGAAGAGCTTGTAATACTTGCACAGCAATGTTGTGGCCATGTACACATTGCATTCCATGGTGAGGCCAATCACTGAACAACAACACACATGCATCAAAGCCATGTATACTGTTATTAGCAAGGACTGTCTACACTCGCACTGCATGCTGTTGAGTAACACATGTCCTGCATGCTGACACGTGTGATATGACTGTTTGTCTTGTGATACTGTACCCCACCATCATCCGCTATTGAGTATGTTCTGGATTGCTGGTGGTGTGTGTGTGTGTGTCTCTGCTTTAGTGAGGAGTGCATTTGTGTGCATTTGTGCATGTGTGCATGTGTGCATGTGTGCCTTTGTGCATGTGTTCATGTGTTCATGTGTGCATGTGTGCATGTGTGCATGTGTGTATGTTTGCATTTGTTCATGTGTGCATGTGTACTGACATCATGTACAGGTTGTAAAATGTGTTTCCTGTCTTCCTCTTACAGGTGCTGAGGTTGGGCTAGATCACTGCAGCAGGGAACCTGATGCCACTGACACAAATAATGCCACTGACACAAATAGTGATAATGAAGATAGGTGTGTTGAGGCACAGGCATGTTTGCCAGGGTCTATCGTTGGGCCACCAATCAACAGTACACAGCTGTCCACCCCATCCATGCACACAGTCATACTGCCAATACATCCATCATCACCAATGCCCTTAGCTGAGGGACAGTGTACAGTCGGCAATGGCCAGGACAGTGTGGTACCTATGGCACATGCATCTGGACACAGCAGCCATACCCAGAGGTCTGGAATGGTACCACATAGGCAGATGTCCAGGGGTTCTCGTCAGAGCACTACTGGTCATCATGCCCCTGGCAGATGTACCACAGGTCTTACAACCTCACGCATGTTCCAGGCTGTCATGGAGGCACAGGCACGTATGGAACAGTACACCAGACAAGGACTAAGGGCACAGAGGACACATAACACCGCTTTAAATGACAGTACCCATGACCTAGCAGGTGCCATCCATAATTACACTGAGGTCACTGATAGACGTTTAGGTGAGACATTAGATGTCCTCCGCAATGTCATGTCCATGTGTCAGGACAGTGCGGGATGGTTGAGATGTCAACGTGGGCATATGCCAGCAACATCAGCAACTGGCAGTCACTGCGGACGTCCCTCAAGTCACAGCCGCTCCCGTAGTGCCAGTACCAGCCCCAGCAATTTTGGTGGTGGGCTGTCCATAGACCGTCCTAGAAGACCATGTGCACGTGACTCTGGACAGTCCCAGCAGGGACCTGGGTCCAGTGTACATATGTCTACCTCTGAGGATAGTACTCAGTCTGGCTTAGTACCTGATACTGTCAGTAGCACCCCTGCCAGGCACAGGTACCGTATTCATGGCCAGCGACATTGATCTGTAAAGCATGGCAGGTATAGTCTGTGGCTGTCCCACAAATCCCCGTATATGGCAGCCACATGGTGGAACTGTGTGCATGCAGACACACACACAAATAAAGCAGACACCTAGGGCTAACACATACCCGCACACATTACATCAACATTGGCCCATACCAGTACTCTTGGCCCTCACACACACACACACACACACACACACACACACACACACACACGCACACACGCACACACGCACACATGCACACACTCACACACACACACACATACATGTCGATTGTATGGCTCAATATAGGCCTCTGGCAAACCAACAAAACACCCTGTGCATATGATGAAACCTGTGCCACCTCCTGTCATCTGTAACATTGATGCAGGAACAGGCTAACATGGTGCTGATGCACAGGGTGACTTTATAGCAGTATAGCAATGTTAGCATGTTGTCAGCAGTAAAGTGTAATGATATCCTTGAATATGTAGCTGAGCAGGCATGATGCATTAAAGCTATGATTGTCAATGTAGTATTGTTTACACCAGTTTTAATCCCAATAGTGTATTGTCCGCCCACGTGCCACTTGGTTGATGTGTGTAGTATTGGCAGCATGTGTTAGAGAGTGGACAGTACATGTGGGATGTGTGCAGCACAGGTTTGCAGATGTACATTTGTGAACATGGTGGAGGTGCACTGTCTGCATGTACGTGCATAGTGGACACATGGGCAGGGTGACATACCCTGTATTACACAGTGTTAACACTCCATAGTTTCTATTAGTGGCCAGTATGCATTGTACTACACACATTTTGGAACTTGGCTACACATGTGTGTATGACATGGTTTGACACTGTGCTGTGGGTGATACTGTTACTATCTGTCATTGGTTTGCATTCTGGTAGTATACATAACCTCAACAGCCTGACCATAAACAATCATTAGATGATGTCTTGACAACTGACACAGAGATGTAGGACACACAGGAACATTTGTACCCTTCAGGAACTATACTATACCAGTAACCAGTGGTGTTCACCTGCACCTATTCCTGGGACCACACCTGATTGCCATATAGCGCACTTAGGTACAAGCAAACACAGTAGGGATATGTCCATCCACATCTGGAAATGCATACTGTGGCCTATAATGCATTCTCCAGATGACACACACATCCTCCACAAGGGTATCATACAGACAGATACCTGTTGTCAAACCCATGCTGTAAAGCTATAAGCCAACTAAAGCATGGTCATGCACCTTTACAAAACATAATATCCCCACAGTACCACATAGGTAGTAGCCCCCAACATGTTGACAGGTACCAATGTGTACATACAGCCAAGTGTTACATCATCTCTCCTTTGGTAATCACATTTCCAAAGTTATTTTGAAATCCCTCGGTGAATCACATAAGCAATAAGGGGTCTGCATGCATATCCACAAAGGTTGTTGTACACCAGCCATCATTGACAGACTTTGCTGCATTTTAACTGGTCTGAAATATACCTCAGGCATAAATCCTCACTCACACTATTCAATAGAAACCGTAATGAGTGTGTGTGACACGGATGACCTAGGCCAGGGATCACTGCAGTGGCTGGGATTGTCACAAGCATACAGATGTGACCTAAGGTCTGGAAAGTGGCAGCACACTCTGGCAAAGATAACAGATGTGTTCATGGAGAAAGCAGGCTTCCCGCCTATGAAATAATTGAGGTCACATGTACATATATGTATTTGCCACACAGCTACCTGATGTGCAATGCACATACTGTTGTCACTGTGATATGTCATACAGTAGTAAAAGCAAAACCCACAACACAGTGACCAACTGAGTCACACACACTCACCAAATGCAGGATTCAAACCCCTACCTAACTACTTTATGATATTAGAACAGTACGCATTTACACGATGTGCTACATACATTACTAGGAGGTTGCCTTTCCACATGTATATTTGTAGGATGGTGACATCATCAGACTTGACAAAGATAAGTATACCACTTTTAAGGTGTTGTAGTTGTCTCCAAAAAGGTTGCTCCTCTACAAAGAGATACACACACACAGTTGTCAAGTGCAGGATTCAAACCTCTACCTAGCTACTTTATGATACTAGAGCAGTATGCATTTACATGATGCGCTATACACATTACTGGGAGTTTTTTTTTTTTTCACAGGTATATTTGTAGGATGGTGACATCATCAGACTTGACAAAGATAAGTATACCACTTTTAAGGTGTTGTAGTTGTCTCCAAAAAGGTTGCTCTTCTATAAGGAGATACATACACACTCATCAAGTGTAGGATTCAAATCTCTACCTAACTACTTAGTGACACTAAAGCAATACGCATTTACATGACACGCTATACACGTTACTGTGAGTTCTCTTTTCCACAGGTATATTTGTAGGATGGTGACATCATCAGACTAGACACAGTGGGTTACATTAGGTGACATTAGGTGGGCTACATAGAAGGAATCTGTAGACACTTTGGCAATGTGATCATCAAAGGAGAGTTTACTATCTACCTGGGTCCCCAGGGCCATAATTACATTATCTGTACATACTGGATTACCACCTATGTGGTAATTTGTGTGCACTTTGTTTTATCCAAAGGGGATGACTGTACATTCTTTGGCATTCTGCTTGAGGGCATTGTTTTGACACCAGGTATCTGTCTCTGTAAGTCCCTTCTGTAGGATGTTTGTGTCAGCCATGGAGTCGATTATGGACCACAGTTAGCAGTCATCTGCAAACTTGTTCAGCCATACTCCTCCCATGCTTGCCTGTACCTCTGAGCAGTATCTACTGAACAGGTGGGGTCCCAGGACCAATGCCTGTGGGATGCCATTTGTGACTGGTTTAGAGTCAGACATGGCACCTGCAACTCTGAACATGTGTGTTTGATCTGTGAGCCAGTTGGCCACCCATCCTGTGACATAGCTGTTAACATTCAAGCTGGTAAGCTTGTCCATGATGCCAGAGTGGGGATTGGTGTCAAAAGGCCTTAGTGAGGTCCAGGTGGGCTGTGTGAACTACTTTCACCTCCATCTATGTCCTTGGTAACTGTTTCAAATAAGTCAACTAGGTTTAGGAGCCAGGATCTACCTTTAACAAAGCCACGTTGGGTAGAGTCCAGTGGCTGAAGGTCCCCAATGTCTCTGTTTATGGGTTCCATAATAATTTGCTCCATAGCTTTGCAGACCAGGCTGAGTAGGCCTATAGGGCAATGGTTTCCTGGTTCTGTTGTGGCACCCCCTTTGTGGAGCTGGATGACTGTTGCTGTATGCCATTCTTTGGGTACATGGCCTGTGGTAATGTTGAGTCAGGACAGTGAATGTAGATGAGGGTGTAGTTCCTTTTGGGGCTGGTGCAAGTCGCAGCATGGGACATCATCCAGTCCCATTGATGCTGTGTTCTTAGCTTTGGAGAGGGCTGTTTTTACCTGCATGTCCATGAAGTCTGGTGCTCTGCATTCTTCTGGGATGGACGCAGGCCCTTTTGGGGATGATATGGGGGGGGGGGTTTGCACTGAACTTGTCCCCCAGAATGTGGGCAATGTAAGTTGGTTCAGTGTATCTTTTTTCCATTTTGCAGTAGCTGACAGCATTTTTGAGAGTTGCCACCTAAATGTTTGGTATAGCTAACGAAGGCTTTGTGGCTGTTATTCTTACATTCCTTGGCAATTTGTCTTTAGAAACTGGCCTTGGATTATTTTATGAGCGATCATTGTTTCTTCCTAATAATGATCAGTGATGCCTTTCCTTATTTGAAGTTTGCTCTATCATGTGTCCGTTCCCTCCTTCTGTTGTATAGCTTATTTATGTGTGACAACCACCAGATTGGTTTCCTATTTTTGGAGGAGTGCATTTTGGCTTTATTTGGCATGTCTAGATCCATGCATCCCTGTAGATGCTCATAGAATGCACTTGTAAATGATTCTACAGATTGTATAGCATTATCCTATAGCAAGGGTGCTTTTGAACTTTCCACTTTGGTCCTGGGAAGTGTGCTGTTTCCTTTAGAAACTTTCTTCACAGTGGTTTCCTTGACTGGGGGGGGGGGCGTAATGTGGATGTCCAGTGTGATTACTTTATGATCTGATATTACCAGCGAGGGGTTTATCTCTGTTGTGGAACACTGGTACCCCATGTTGGTGATGATCAGGTCCAGTATGCTGTCACCTCTAGTGGGCATGGTGACCAGCTGTTCCAGAGTATTTGAGTTTTTAAACTCTAGGAAGCATTGGGCAAAGGACGTTGTAGACAAGTAATTCTCCCAGTCAGTGTTTTGGTAGTTGTAATCTCCTCATATAATGGTGTTTGGTAGGACCTTTATATTTTCCACTGTTCTCAGGAATACTGAGTGAGGTTCTTGAGACAAGGTAGGTGATCTGTGGCAGGCTACAATCTGATAAGCAGCTCTGCCCAATGTTAGTTGCACTTGCATGGTCTCCAAGGCCTCATGCTGTGCCACTAACCTGAAGGTGTGTGTATCCATAAGGTAAATGGATACACCACTTCCTTTTGTATTTCACTCTGGGTTTTGGGGCCGAAGGTCAGAGGGATTGTGAGTGTTTTACGTGGAGCATGTCCAACAGCTCTGTGTTTGACATAGGTTTGTATGTTAGGCAGAGATCACCTCTGAGTAGATGACATGCGAGAGAGAGTACAGCTGGAGCATTTTGAGATGGTCCGTGTATGGCATGTATTTCAGGCCACTAATGCTATTTGTGAGGTATTTCTGCAGGATTTCCAGTTGTTGTAGATGTCTTGTGAGGTACATAGCAAAAGGGGCATTGTACTCTATTATGGATCTAGTGAGTGATAAGTAGAGGGGAACAATGTCCTCTTCTATTCTGCATGAGACACCTTTTGTGATGAGGTGTGCCATGTAGAAGGATTTCCTGACTACTGCGGGGATGTGATTATCACAGGTGTGTCCACTGTCCACCTGTGACCCAAGGTCTCTTATTACACTTTCAGTGTTAAGTATACTACCGCCTATGTTGTAGTTCATGGCTACAGAGTTTTTACCAAAGGGGATGACAATGCACTTTTGGGCATTGAGCTTTAGGCCATGGCTTTGACACCAGGCATCTGTCTCAGTGAGGCCCTTTTGTAGGATGTCCACATCTTCAGTAGTTTCGATTATGGCTCCTAGTTTGCAGTCATCTGGAAACTTCATTAGCCACAGACCTTCTATGTTAAAGTTTACTTCAGGGAAGTAGATACCAGACAGGACAAGACCCAGGACTGAACCCTGTGGTACTGCACTTGTCTCTGGTCCAATGTCATACTTGGAGTCTGCTACTTTCACAGTGTGTGCTCTGTCAGTTAGCCAGTTGGCAACCCATCTTGTGACATAGTGATTTATACCTGGTTTAGTGGGTTTATCTATAATGCCAGAGTGGGGGATGGTGTTGAAAGCCGTGGCAAGATCTACATAGGCTGTGTGAACCACCTTACCCTTGTCTACGGTTCTGGTGACTGCTTCAATGATGTCTATCAGGTTTAGGAGACATGATCTGCCTTTTATAAACCCATCATAGTTGTAGTCCAGAGTTTGGAGATTACCAATGTCTTTTTTATAAGTTATATGATGATACATTCCATGGCCTTGCAGAGCAAGCTCATCAGGCTAATGGGGCGCTAGTTCCTGGGGTCCATGGTGACTCCCCCCTTGTGTAGTGGGATAACTGTCACTGTGCACCATTCAGCAGGCACAAAGCCTGAGGTGAGGCTATGACTGAACATGGTACATAGGTGTGATGCCTGTTCGTTCTGTAGTTTGTGTAGAACACAGCCTGGGATGTTATCTGCTCCCATGGATGTGTTCCTGGCTTTAGAGAGTGTTTTTACCTGTGCAGCCGTGATGACAGCAACTTTGCAGTCTTCTGTTATAGAGATGTGCTCTTTCATGGGTGAGAGGGGAGTAAACTTAGCACTGATCCTATCTGCCAGGATGTTGGCAATATCAGTTGGGTCTGTATATTTAGTGCCATTGTGCTGTAACTCAGAGCAGATCTGAGTGTTGCCATTGAGATTCTTGACATAGCTATAGAATGCTTTGTGGTTGTCTTTAGAATCAGTGTCAATTTTGTTTTCATAACTAACTTTGGAGAATTTTATCATGGATCACAGCTTCTTACTGATGTGGACCATGGAGCTCCTCCCCTCATGGGGATTTTACCCTCTTTTGCAACAGTATTGTCCTTCTGTTGTGCAGTTTGTTTATGGCAGGGGAACATCAGATTGGCTTCCTTTTTTTGGAGGATAGCGTCTTGGTTCTGTTTGGGATAACATGATGTATGTAGTCATGTAAGTGCTTATAAAGTGCAATTGTGATGGATTCAGTAGTTGTAACTGTATTGCCCATCTGCATGGGTGTCCTGCAGTTCAGCACTTCTGTCTTAAGAAGCATAAAGTCATTTTATAACATGGTTTCCTTAATGGGGGTGTGGGTCCAAGATGTGGATATGTAGGGTAATTAGCTTATGGACAGATGGGACCAATAAGGCGGTGACATCAGGTGTGGAACACCGGTCATGCAGGACAAACCAAACCCCGTAACCAACACAAATAACCACAAAGTGAGCTTAGTGCTACTCATTGCCAGAAGTCTCAGCCTCAAGATGCACACACTCAAGGCACTTCTCATTATGGAGAATATTGATATCTGTGCAGTAACAGAAACCTAGTTCAAGGCTCCAGAGAGCACACCAGCACTACCAGGATACTACTCAGTCCATACCTTCCAGCATCAGAACGTGAATTATAGCACATAGAGTGAGGATGTATCCATATTCATCAAGGATACCTACACCTCTCTCTACATGATCTCTACAGGATATGTGCCCATAGAATGTTGCACAGCAACGTTCTTCACACTCCACAGGGGTCGGGCTACAAAACCCCCTTGGCATTCATGCTCTATGAGCCTGCCAAGTGTGTTCTGCAAGGCAATGGAGCCAATCATAATAGAAGTCAACAATACAAAGATTGGGAACCTTCACACAGTTGAGCACATCCTGTTTGGCTTCATCAAATGCAGACCGCACCTCCTGAACTGGGAGGATTTCTTTGACAGTTATCCAGGCTACAGATGATTGAAATGAGCTCCAGACAGCCTACCTATACCTTGATAAGGCCTTTGACACCATTCCCCAGTCAGGTATCATAGATGAACTCACCAACCTGGCCATGAATCCATACATCACAAGATGGATTGCAAACTGGCTCACAGATAGATCCCACACATTACATGTTGCTGGCTACAGGCTACATGCAGACTCTACACTGGTAATGACTGGTGTCCCCCAGGATTCAGTCCTGGGGTCCCTCCTGTTTGGTATAGACTTCTCAAATGTACATGCCAGCACAGGAGAGTTGTGGTTGACTAAGTTTGCTGGGAACTGTAAAGTGTTTGCCATAATAGATTCCCCGGAAGACAGACATATTCTCCAGAAGGGACTCTATGAGACAGATGTGTGGTGTCAGAATCATGGCCTCAAGCTCACTGTGCAGGAATGCATAGTGATCCTCTTTGTTGAAAACACAATACCCACAAACTACCACATGGGTGTTACCCCCCTTAAAAATGACAAGGTGATAAGGGATCTGGGGACACATGCATAGTCATCTTTCCTTTGACAACCATGTTGCCAAAGTGATTGGGTGATCCTATGTGGCCCACCTAATCAACAAAGGGTTTGCATCAGGATCCAAAGAGGTAGTGTTGGCACTCTACTCTTACATCATCAGACCCATCATTGAGTACAGTGCACCATTTTGGATGTACTCGACTTAGCATATCCAGCAGCTGTAGAGACCACATAGGTACCTCGCCAAGAGGATTACTGGCCTCAAACAGTTGTGTTATGCAACACAACTGGTAAAAAATCTGTTCTTCATTGCATGCTGCCTACTCAGAGGCACACTCTGCCTAACATACAGAGCCATGTCCAACACATAACCGTTGAACATGCTCCATCTACACATAACAACATTGAGTCACCCTACACATTCCAGGGATATGAACCTCATCAGAATGATGAATACAACATGCTGGTGGGATAGAGTACCATCCCAGACACTTGCCTTACTGTGGAACAGAGTCCCAAGGTACATCAGACAGAACCCCTCACTGACACTCTTCAATTAGAACCTTGATGAGTGGATGGGAAACAGACAATTCATGCCAGGCATCACATAAGCAGCCCCACTAGAAAGGGGCTTAGGGTACTAACTATTAGAACTAGGCCTTGGGAGACTACCCAATGGTGTGGTGAAAGCTGCCCAACTTGCATAGGCTGATATATGCCTTCGTGGAGATAGTCTACTACATGCCTGTGAACCTATGTGACAGGTACATGTCTACAGATAGTAGATGTGTACTTCATTGTACAGTCATGTTGTACAGCAGGCACATGGACCACATACACTGTAATGCTTACAGATACTGGTGGCTGTTATGTACAGTGGGACAGATGTGCACCTCATGTCTTTCATGCCATTGGGATGCGTGCTGGATGGGACGGTCCTGGATGGCTCCCTGTCATGGTCACCCTCTTACACACATCTCTGCCCAGCCATCTTTGGCTGGTTATACTGTTTTCCCCCTACACACACACACACATATATATATATATATATATATATATATATATATATATATATATATATATATATATATCTAGAGAGAGAGAGAGAGAGGTACATAGGTAGGTAATAGGCTATCTGCCTAAAAGCATGTATTAGTATGGCCAGAGTGTGCAGCTATCACCACCCATGGAGTTAGTTCCCTAGGCCTCTGTGTAGTAGAGCTGATGAAGTGATCCATGCTGTGACAGTTCAGTTTCACATACACTCATCAAGGCTCCTCTGGAAGAGTGTCAGTGAGGGTCTTGGCTTAATGTCGGTTGGAAGCCTGTTCCAAAGCAAGGGAAGTCTGTGAGTTAGTAATGTATACCTCCAACATGTTCTATTTAATGTTGTGATGATGATATCCCTAGAGCATGTGGTACAGTGAGCTTGGGTTTACTTCAGATAGCGCATGTACATCAGTTCTGCATTGGACATGGACCTGTCTGTTGGGCAGAGATCTCCTGAGTAGACAGTATGCAACAGAGTACAGATTGAGTTATATTCAGTCTTGTTGCATGGGGCAACTGTTTGAGTCCAGTAATCCTCTTGTTGAGGTACTTCAGTGGTCTTTCCAGCTGCTGAGGTTGCACAGTCAGATTCATCGCAAGTGTGTTGTGGTACTCTCTGACGGGTCTGATGACTGATGAGTAGAGGGAACCTCCTTTGACCTACATGCAAAGACTTTGGCAATTTGTGGGAACACATAGCATGATTTTCTAACCACTTTGTAAATATGTTTCTGGAAGTGGAGATGACTATCCACATGTGTCCATAGATCCCTTGTTATCACCTACATATTTAGGGTGTTTGCACCTATGTGGTATTTGTATGACTGTAGCTCGAGGCATTGTTTTTACACCACATATGTCTGACTGAGACCCTTTTTAAGGATGTCTCTGTTGTCCCAAACATCGATTATGACAACTTTTTTGCAGTCATCCACAAACTTTGCTGAACATAGCCCTCGTGTGTTTTACTGTATTTCTGAAAAGTATACACCAGACAGGAGGGGTCCCAGGACTGAGCCATGGGGGACAGCAGTTGTTACCAGCTTGAACAGGAGACCGCAATTCTTACCTTGTGGGATCTATCTGTGCCCCAGTTGGCAATCCATCAGATGACATACATATTTATGCACTGGTTGTTGATTTTGTGGATAAGACATGTGTCTGGGATGTTGGAAAAGGGCTTTTCAGGGTCTATGTGGGACATGTGTAGCTCATTTCATTGATGTATGTCCTACGTGACTGCCTTGAAAACAGTCTAGCAGGTTTGGGAACCATGATCTGCCCCTGGCCAAACTGAAATTGGTAGGGTTGGGTGTTTGTAGACTCACAATAGCTCTGTTTATGAGTTCCATCATGAGGAACTCCATGGCCTTGCAGATCAGGCTTAATAGGCTTATAAGACAATAGTTCCTATGGTCTGTTGTGCACTGACACTTGTGGAGTGTGCCAAATGTTGCTGTAACGCATTTAACAGTTTCATATCCTGTACAGAGGGTGAGTCTCAACAGACTGTTCAGGTGCAGGGTCTGTTTGTTTTGGAATTCACATATGACACAGCTAGGGAAACCATGTCATCCCATAGACACCTTGTTTTTAGGTTTGGAAAGTGCTGTTTAACCATTGCATGTGTGATTTCTGGATTTTCACAATCTCCAGGTATGATAATGGGTCCTCTTGTCAGTGAGAGGGGGGTAAATATGTATGAACCTGTCTGACAAGGTGTTGGCAGTGTCAGTCATGTACATGTATTCATTTGCAGTTTGCACTGACTCAGAACATATATGTGTTTACGTTGATATATATGACACTGCGAAAGAAAGCTTCATGGTTCTCTTTGGACCCTTTGACAATATTTTTGTCAGAACATGGATTGGATAATGTTACAAGTGCTCATTGTTTATTAATGATACTGATCGGAGATTTATTGATTTTGTTTGAATTTTCACTTTCTCTGTAAAAGTTCAGTACTTGTAGTACATAGTTTGATTATGACAGGAGTCTTATATATTATATTGGTCTGTTTTCATATAACTGTGTGGCAAGGCAGGATTGGTGAATAGTGACAAGTTTCTGGGGTAAGAACTGCAACTGCCAGATATGTGTGGCCCACTGCTGTACTCAGACATGGCCTAAGTGTGTGAGCATGCCCAGTATGACCTTTCAGTATGTTGTTGACTGACATTTGCTTTGTTTATTAGTGTGTGAGCATGCCCAGTATGGACATATATACTATATGTGTGTGAAAAATCAAGTTGATTTTTACTTCAGGGATCACCTTTTTGTTGTACATCAACAGGAAGCACGCTGTGCCTGCAGGGCTTCCATGAGTCACTTTGCATAGATTTATCAACATTTCTACATACAGGGGGCAGCTATTATTTGTACATTTCTACCCAGGGGGCACACCTGATTGTTACTGTGGGTGTACGTTCACCTGACACTTATACACATTTGCTAGGCCTGCACTGCTATGTCAGGTACTCCATTTCAGTCTGTACTGTTGCCTATCGTACTGGCTTGAGGCATACTACTGTACTACAGAACTTAGCTTCCATTTTCACATATATTAGTTTGTGACTTCATAGCCTACCCAACCCACATCACACTGTCTGGCCTGCTGTTATCTGTCTGCATAGGCCTGGGGGGAAGTTCAGAGGGCATGATACAGCATTTGTTTGTGTTTGTGTCAGTCTACAATTGCCCTGCTGTGTCTGTGCCAGTGAAATGCTGTCATGGCTTAGTGGTTCAGTACTGTGACTATAGTGCACAGTATCCTGAGTTTTAGCCCTGTCACTGCTCTTTATTTTCCTGCTGGGCAGACCTGACTGGTTAAGGAGCAGTAAAGCAGGTGTGAGTGTGTTTACCCGACTTTGCTCGACTTTGCCTGACTTTGCCCAATGTTGCCCAACGTTGTGCTAGTTTGCACAGCACGCAGCTCCATGCAATTGTGCTTAAATATGCTAAATAGTGATAAAATGTGCTTATCACTGCTTTATATTGCTTAAAATAGAGCAATCATGGTGCTGCAGGGCTGCCTATGTCGGATGCACATAGTACACTCCCTATACATATTTGAAAACAGGTAGTCAAGTTAGGCATCCCTTTTATTGTATGTGCGAGTCAGAGAGAGGTGTCATTTCTAGGGTTCCTACTGAGTCAGTGTATGTGCTATGCGTTGCCTCTTTGCCAAGGCCAGGGCTTACTGGGCACACCTCCTTCTACCTACTGGGGAGGCTCAGGTTGTTCCTCCTCCGAGTCACGCTGTGCAGGCCTTGGCAATGGTGGGGGGCTGTTTGGCCATGCCCCATGCTGTTCCTGCTGCAGTTGTTTTTGCAGGATCATATTTTGTAGCATGCCACATACCATGACAATTTGGGTACATGTAGTTGGTGAGTACTGCAAGGCTCCACCAGATGTGTCCAGACACCAGAACCATGACTTGAGCATCCCAAACACATGCTCAATAATGTTTCTTGTTTGTGCATGTGCCTCATTATGGAGTTCTTGTTCGGGTGTGTGTGCATTTCTGATGGGTGTCATCAGCCACGGCTCCAGTGCATATCCAGCATCACTCACTAGGTGACCATCAGAGATGTCCCCATTGGCAAATCTCTGGTATGGCTGCATCAGATGCCAGATGTGGGAATCGTGATAGCTTCCAGGGCAGCCAGCACACACATTCATTATTATGCCCTGGGCATCGCACATGACCTGGCAGTTGATGGAGGGGAAGCCCTTGCGGTTGATGTAGACACTACCCCGCTCACTGGCTGATGCTTTGATGTGTATGTACGTGCAGTCTATTGCACCCACCACCTCTGGGTATTCTGCTATTTGGTGGAAAAGATGCATATTGCTGGCCAATGCCTCACTGGAATTGGGGAAATATACATGCTCACCGCCATGTGCTGAGATGGCATATAGGAACTGCTGCAGTACCCTGGATGCTGTTGCCTGTGAAACCCCCATCATATCACCAGTTGGTCTCTGGAAGGTACCTGTAGCTAGTATTCGTAGGCAAACACATGCCTTGGTATCCACTAGGATGGGTTCCTCTCTGTTGGTTCTGTGTGTGAGGTGTGGCTGGCACAGCTCAACAATTTGCTGCAGGAGGTCTCTGTCCACTTTATAGCGCTCCACTATCTCCAGCTCATGTAGGCCCTGGTAGGTTACCCTGGGTCTGTACACTCTTCTCCATCTCCTCACTGTGGGTTGCTCAGCAGCATTCACAACATCACCACCCTCAGCACCTTGCACATGTTGGTTTATGATAGCAATAGCAGCCCCTAACATTTTGTCAGCCTTAAGCTTTTTAAATTTTCACTCTTTGTATACTGCAGTGCTGTAGAGTTCTTGTGAAAAAACAGGTTAGACTGCTGTTTGCAGAGTTTACAGTGCTGGGCTGGGCTAGGCAACTGCCTGTGTAATTGGCTGATTCTGATATATTTCACCTGGCAGCTCTGCTAGTTCTCCTTGGTTAACTTCCTACTACTTCTTATCCTTCCTGTTTCTCTTTCTGTTTTCACAAGGGGCAGCGGCATGCAAATGCACCCACATGCCCCCACACGCGTGCACACGCGCGCACACAGTGTGCCCGTTTGCAAGAGATTTCCGATATATCCACGGCGTACATCGTTGGTTTCTTGTTTTCAGCTAGTACCACTGTAAACACGCCTCTTGCAATCCTGAGCAACTCAGGGCAAACACAAGCCACTGTGCTCCAATCACTTACAGTCTTTCCGACATACCCCTCATAATGTCACCTATCTTCTACTCTACTACTACCCTACTCCTACATTTACACACTAGGGGCATGACTCACATGCCGGGGAAAATTGGGATTCACTATCTTTATCCTCATTTGTATAGGATTGCCTACTAATGCTTGGTTACATCTCTCACACTGAGCTCCCCCCCCCCCTTAGCAACCACTACTCAGTGGCCATGTTGTTTTCAGCCTACCATTCACCTGCATGGCAGAACAAGCTTTTTAGTGAAAATGCACATTTGTGGCTATTTTTCACTTTTTTCATTTTATTTAAAGCGCAGCATGTTTGCGTGCCGCTGCGCTACGCTTAAACATCGGCGATCGGGGAAAAAAAATTGGATTTTAAGGATTTACCACATTTGCAAGTGCCAATGGCCTTATATTTGGCCATTGGCATGCTTCCTCAACTAGATGTATCCTTTATTTGGAGCTGTCATAGCTCCGTTTAGCTATTTGCAGAACTGTACTCTCTTACCAAAGGAGTATATTTCTGCAGATAACACTACCCTTACATGGACAGGTTAGTGTTTCCTGGATCGCAAATTTACCTAATTTGCATAGCTTTTTGCAGCAAATGATGTAATTTGCATACCATAACACTGTCCGTGCAAGAGTAGCTTTAGAAGCTCTCATGCACGCCCCTGCCGGCTATTGCTGAATCGCTCGGCAGACATATTGCCTGTCTGCCGTCTTACACTACTCTTACACTTCGTGCAAGCCTTTGTAAATCCGGCCCTCTGTCTTAAGTGTACACTGTTTGCTGTACTGCACCATGGCAAAACAGTATACTATATACGCTATGTAAAGTATGTTATCACAGCATGCAGTAATCATAAAGGGCATCCTATCACCTGTGAATTCACAATATAGTCATGGTGAAAATAAGCATTATCGACATACAGTCGTGCTGCTATATGACTGTATAGGTTTGTGATGTTTTGCATTTTTATTTTCTTAATCTTTTTCTTTCTTCTTAGGTGTGTGTTCTTCTACTTTACTACACTAAAATACTCTACCACAGTTTTTCTTTTTGTGTTGATGTATTTTTATTTATTATTTTAAGTATTTCAGTGTGTGTGTGTGTGTGCGTGTGTGTTTATGTATATATATATATATATATATATATATATATATATATATATATATATATATATATATTTTATACAATATCTATCTATATAATACATTATATTACACATACACATATATATTCACACATATTGTAGATATATATATATATATATATATATATATATATATATAAGGATCCACTATGTAATCTCGAAATCCTGAAATCCTGAAATTCAGTATTTAAAAATTACATAGCCAAAAACCCAAGCACAACTCACAATTCCGAAAATACACAACCGCGAAATTCAAAATGCCGAATCTATGCTACACATACAGTACACACATAAACAAACACACACCCCCACAATCAAATAAATGCATCTACACTATAGATAAGCAGGGGGGCAAGCCGCCCTGAAACCCCGCACCCCCTGACTTATATATTCTAACTTTGAGATCGCACAAACAGAATCACAAACGAAAATCACACACACACATCTTACAGTCCCTCACACACATCACAGTCACAACACACACTTACACAGACTAAAGCCCCTAACTAACACATTTATACACACAAACTTACCTAAATTCAACCAATACATCCACACACCGCACCAGCGGAAGCAAAAGTTCAACATCTCCGTGCTTCGGTATTTTGAATTTCGCACTTCTGCTGGTTTCAGAACTTTGAGTTTTCAGCTGTGTAATTTCAAAATACTGAATTTTGGGATTTCAGTATTTTGAAATTACATAGTGGACCCATATATATAACGATCTTCAGACTGCTATACCACAAGCTACCTGCATACAATATGCAGATGATTCTACCCTTATCTGCTCCGCACCTTCTTCTACTGAACTGACCTCCTTAACACAAAATACCTTTAACAAAGTAGAAACTTGGTTTTCTAAACGGTTTCTCCTACTAAATGCAAAAAAAACTAAACTCCTCCTCTTCTCCCCCACCTCTCGGTCCCCCCCTTTAAACTTTACCATTTCTTCTAATAATGGCACTATCATCTCGCCTGATCCAACTACTAAACTTCTTGGAATAACCATTGACAATCATCTTTCCTTCGATCAGCACATAAACAACACCATCAAGGTTGTTAACAAAAAATTGGATCCCTATATCGTATTAAACCTTTTCTAACCCCAGCAACAAGAACCAAATGTGCTCAAACCCATCTCCTATCTACTCTCCTATATGCTTCTCCCATTTATACCAACCTCAAGAAAAACAATCTTAACAAACTTGAAACTTGCTATAATAACATAGCACGTTTCCACTAGTAACCCCTTTAGGACTCACCACTGTATAAATCTAAAGCAACTTGGCTGGCTCGAATTTCAAAACTACCTAAAATTCCTCAACTCACTATAGCTCACAACATATTACACCTACCTGACAACACCCCTATACTCTCTCAACTCCTAATCCCGTATAATAATCTGAACTCGCCGCTCCTCTAGTAAACTTATGACTAAATCAATAAAGGCAAACAACACAGCAGGTTGTTCTCTTTTCACTAACACTATAGGTAAATGCTGGAATCTCTTACCTTGTGACATAACTTTGACTACATCCCTGCCTCAATTCAAACAGAAAATTAAACTGTACTACCTAAATCATTGGCTTTGTTCCTGCAGTACACCAGGCTAACCTTTTCTTTCTCATACTACATCTCTCCTTCACTCTTCCTATTAGTATCTGCCTTATTTCTTCTCCTTTTACAGTACTAATCGACCTAGGTACATTCTATGTAAAATTGCTAATATGGTATTAACTGCTCATCGAAATGTGCTTCTCCTGAATCTATCTTGCATTCTGTGTGATGTTATGATTTTCTAATTTGTTACTTATAAACATTTGTAATATTTTGTAATGTACTTAGTATTTAGTGGAGCTTTTCTCCTCGGGCCTCTGCTGAAAATGGACATGTATCCAGCCAGACTAGCCCGGTCAACAAATGTAAAATAAATAAATAAATAAATAAATATATATATATATATATATATATATATATATATATATATATATATATATATACACATATCTGGGGGAAGTGTTTATGTGCTTAGTACAATACTTTTTCATTGAAGGTGGAATCTATCTTCTTTTAAGATGGATCTTGACATTTTTTTTTATTTGTCTTAGCATTTCCTAGTGCCAATGTGGAGAAAAGGAACTTATGTTTAAGAATGTTTATATAAGGAGTCTGCAGATTTTTAGTAAGCAAAATAATACAGAGGTATTTAGTTTTAGTTGGTCAGGGGTTATAGACTGATAGATATAATGTTTGTGCAGAGCTTTTACTGTATAAACGTCAGTCTTTTTGTTTGGAGAGACAAGACCTTGTTTGCTTAGTCTCCCACATACATGTGTTCTTTACAATAAAGAAATTGTTCTGCTCTACTGAACTGCGTTGAATTAATTTATGTTCACCTTACCAGTTGGTGTCATTTGAGACTCAGATTTTGAGCCATCTGGGGATTACTTCATCAGAATTCATCTTTTGGGCCCATCACTGACAGTTTTCTGTCTGGTAACTGTTGAGGTGACTGTCGGTTATACTCTTCATCTTCAGCAGAGTTTGAAACCCATTTGCTAATTGATTTCTGTTAAAGGAATTTTTGTATAGTAACATGATTTGTTGTATGAGTGCGGATTCCATTATATGAATGAGAGTTTTATTGTATGAGAGTGGGTATTTTTCCATTGTTTTTATTTTATGATGAGTGCGAATGCGAGGATATTGAAAGACCCTGGGCCTGGGACTCCAGCCAAGCACATCATGAAAGAGACAGCTGTAATTATTTGGAGACATAGTCTGAGCTCACCAAAATTGATAGTGCACTGCAGTTCCATGAAGGCTAAACTTTTGGTAAGGCTATTTAAAAAAAAAAAATAAAAAAAAAAAACTTAAACCGAAAGGAAATAAGATACATGCCACTTGTCTGTCACGTTTTAATTACTTGCAAGAAGAATCTAAAAATAAGGCAAATTAATCTGCAATTAGGAGTTGGAAACTTAATTCTTCAAAATAAAAAACTCAGTTTGCGGGACAGTTAATACATTACATAGATATGCTGTAGAGAATTCACGTGGCACTTGGGGACTTTATCCTGTCAAGCAGTTAGAAAATTTAAAGATAACTCAGCCAGACTCTTCTGATGATGATTGGCCCCTGATACCCTCCATACCCCCCCCACCGTATGTAGACCAATCTGCATCTGAATTTTATGAAACAGACAGCCTTCCTTTCCCAGGAGTACAGGCAGAAGGTGGGCAATTCAATGAGAACCTCTCTATTACTTTTACTGTTACTTCTAGTTCCCGAGTAACTTTTACAGCACCAACCCATTCCGTAAGTTCTGTTTATAATACTAATTTAAAATAAAGACAGTAGCGAAAACTAGCTGCTGCTTCAGGATTGGATCAAATTAATGAGAATAGCAAATAAAGAGAAAAAACTGCCTTAGAAACAGAAGGAGGTCTCTTAGAGACAACAAATGAGCAAGTTAAAAAGATTTAGTAAAATCACCTCTTGTACAATTAATAGGCCAACTAACTCTCTCCTGGCCTGTAGACCTTTCAACTGTCCCTGATTTTCAGGGTCGTCCCTGATTTTGAGTTAAATTTTAGCTCTGTCCCTTTTAATCCCTCTTAACACTGGTACCCTTTGAACAAAAGGTGGTGAGTTATACTTAATAAATAATGACAATAATTAAGAACTAAACACTTATATTACTTCAGAAAATGTATATTAATTCATATTCTCCAATAATGTTAATGCCTCAAGTTAATTGAGCTAATATTTTAAAAGTGTCCCTGATTGTCCCTGATTTTTTCTGGATTTGTCCCTGATTCTGTTGAGATTTGTCCCTGACTGGTTGAGAGCTGGAAGTATTTACAACAAGGTACATGAACTTCATGCACTCCTAAATGTCCACTCCCCTGAGATTCTCTGTTTATCTGAAACCTGGTTAAAATCTACCACTACAGACAATGAAGTGCTACTACCTGGGTATAACATACGCAGGCTGGATTGTGCTTCCAGGAAGGGGGGTGGGGTAGCTGTTCTATGTAAATCTGCATTGAACGTCACCATTAAAGCTATACAACCACCTCACATTAACAACTCAGAGATTCTTCCACCAAATTGCAACTTAATAAAAATATATTTTTCTATATCATCTGTATGTACATTCTCCCAGGCAATAATATCGCTACACTTGAAGATAACCTTCACTGGCTAACATGTCACTACCCCCAATGAAACGCTACTACTCGGAGACCTTAACATAGATTGGAATATGTGTACCTCAGACTTCCCAACAACCCATGTTAACCTGCATGCATTCTCACAAATCATCACAACCCCTACCAGGATAGGTAAACCGAACCAAAAAGAAAGCATACTTGACTGGGTACTTATAAATAATCATCCCCAATTGTACACCTCTGGGACTCTCCCTAATGACCTAAGCGATCACCTTCTCACCTATATTATTAAGCACAAGGCCATCAACCCCCAACATCCCCTTCTCAGAATGATAAGAAACAAAAAATACTTTAACCCCACCAAATTCCAACAAGAGCTAAACTCATGTAAATGGTCAGTTCTAAAACACCTCCCCTTAGATGAAGCAGTTGCTACTTTAACAACAAATTCCTACAAATCCTTGATTCTCATGCACCTGCTGGCTAAATAAAAACTAAGGCAAAACCTGCACCATGGCTTTCCAAAGAGTCTAAACTAAAAATCACCCTTGGAAACAAGGCATGGGCACTATGGTGTACTACTAAAGACACCCAGGATCACATTAAATATAGGCAATTAAGGAATGACATTAAAAAAACATTTTACAAGACAAAAAAAAAACTACTACTATAATCTACAGTAAATAAATCAAAATAACCCTCAGAAGTTCTGGGCAGGTTTAGATAAACTATTGCATTCTGTACAAACTTCCACCCCAATCCCTGCAGCCACCATTGATAAACCTTCTGAGGAAGTCTCTGACAGTTTTAACCGATTTTTCACTCAGACTATTCAAGCTCTAGCAAGCCAACTACCTCCCAGCTCCCCTGGCTATGAAGGTACCACCTCCAGAAACCAACTCACATTTAGATTCCAACCAGTTGCCACCTCACTCATCCGTACCTTGATTAAAAAAGTAAAACCAACTACACTCTCCGCTAATTAACTCCCTGCCGAGTATCTACAAAAATCAGCTGATAACATTCCTTACCCCATCTCGATACTATTCGATTGTACAATAGCAGAAGTCAAAACCCCCTCCATCTGGAAAATATCCTATGTAATTCCCCTTTACAAAGGAGGTAGCTCTACTGAGTTATCCAATTATAGGCCAATAGCTATATTATCCCTACTTGCAAAAATCATGGAAGAATGTATCCATAAGCAATTGATGCACCACCTAACTCAAAATAACCTCATGGCAGATTCCCAGCATGGCTTCTGACCTCACCACAGCACCGGTTCAGCCCTCCTAGCCTTCTACAACACCATAAACCTTAATCACAATGATAATAACATATTCTCTGCCCTCTACTTGGATCTCTCCAAGGCATTTGTTATGGTTGATCACCAATTACTAAACACACCGTGAAAACATTCTACCTAGATGCTAAAGACATTCAATGGTTCCAGTCTTATCTGAATGATAGACAGCAGGCTGTCCTTTGGCAAAACAAACTCTTTAATCTCCTACCCAACACCCTAGGTGCACCCCAGAGATCTATACTAGGGCCCCTTCTGTTCTTCATCTTCATTAACAACCTTTATACTGCTATCCCTAAAGTCAGCTGTATCCAATGTGCTGACAACTCCACCTGATATGCTCAGCCACATCTCCAACAGAGCTGTGGTCAGCTACACAAACCACCTTCTACACAATTGAAAACTGGTTTTCTGGTCATCGCCTGATCCTAAATCCCAGAAAAACGAAACTGTTGCTTTTCTTACCAACACACAGGTCTACTGCATTCACATTTACCATAAAATCTAATAATGGTACAATAATCTCCCCAGACTCCTCTACAAAACTGTTAGGTGTTATCATCGATAATAATCCTAAATTCAACCTACATGTTAATCAATACATCAAGACCATTAATAAAAAATTAGGGTCACTTTACAGGATAAAAACCTTCTTAACCCCTCCTGCTAGATTTGTCATAGCTTGCTCTCACCTACTTTCAACTCTTCTGTATCCATCCTCGTTAATTTCCAATCTAAACAAATCTGTCCTTAACAAACTGTCTATCTGCTACAACCACATTGCCATATTTGCCACTGGCCTACCTTATAGGAATCATCATTGTATCAACGGAAACCAGCTTGAGTGGCTAGAATTACCCAGCCTGATCCAGTATAACCTTCTGATTATTGCCCATAAGATCCTTTATAATCTGGACAATACTCCTGCTCTAAGATATTATCACCCCCTATCACAATCCCCGACCTCTTCAATCCTCCAATAAACTACTAGTCCAGACTATCAAAACTAATAACTCTGCCAGTGACTCTATCTTCGCCAACTCTGCAGGCAGATCCTAAAACTCTCTTCCCCCTGAAATTACTTTGCTCTCCACCCTGAGTCAATTTAAGACTAGACTCAAACAACATTTGACACTAAACTGGCTATGTCAGTGAAGCAAACCTGACTAACTCTCCTTTACGATGAGATAAAAACATTAATTTTAGCCTACCTTTGACACTAAGCCTGACCTACACTTACGTTTGACTCTAAACTTGTCAAGGTATGAAACCTCTGTAAATATTGCATCTGAATCTTACTGTATGAGTTAGTAACAGTATTTTTAGCTGACCTGGGTTACTTAATGATGACCTACTCTTGGGATTTTCTTTAACCCTGGAACTTCTATAATTTGCCTAGGTATGAAACCTCTGTAAATATTGTATCTTAAACTTAACTGCTTGTTTAGGTATGTTAACTACTGTAAATGCTGTATTTTACACATAACTGCTTATCTTGGAGCTTTTCTCCCCAGGCCTCCGCTGAAAATGGACATGTATCCAGTTGGACTATCCCAGTCAACAAATGTAAAATAAATAAATAAATGGCTAACAATTTCTCCAATAGTTATTGACAGAGAAGAATGTGGATGGAACCCACCTCCTAAGCTGTGTTCTGAGGATTCATCTACTTATGACTCATCCTCTGATGAGGATACTCCCTTAACACTTCACTACTTGATGCTCAGATTCACCCTTTGGGAGAAATACCTAACCCTTAGAGGCACTGTGCAGTGATGCTGAGCCTACCATAAGGGGGGTTCACCTGTGGACCGCAGTGGACTTATAAAAAAAAGTAGAGTGTTTTCCTCCAATTTACACTCATTCAGCTAAATATGCAAAGATTTTAGAAGTATGTGTACAATTGCAAAACTCTACTACTGAAGATTTGCAGGCAAGGATATTTTCAAAACAATAAGGGAATAATTGGATATTAGTAATAGGTTCATAGGTTCATAGGTATGTACTAGGCTACCAGCCCTAGGGCCTATACAAGCCTAACCAAAAAGGTACCCTGACTTTCGCCACCCAAGAAAATTATTTTCCTGTGCCCCTGTCAAGCAGAGCCACAGAGGTGACCCCCGGGGTGAATTTCTTATTTCTCATCCAATCATCAAGATTTTTCTTGAAGAGTGCTAATGAGGAGATTTGTTTGATATAAATAGGTAGTTTGTTCCAGAGTATGGGAAGTCTCTGGGACCGGAATCTATCTCTTCAGCATGTTCTGTTTATTGTGGTGAGGTTTAGGTCCCTAGAACATGTAGCTCAGAGGGATTGGGATTTCTTTAAGTGGAGCATGTCCAACAGCTCTGGGTTTGACATAGCTTTATATGTTAGTCAGAGATCGCCTCTGAGTAGGCGATATGTGACGGAGTAAAGCTGGAGTTTTTTGAGACAGTCTGTGTAGGACATCTGTTTGAGGCCAGTAATCCTCTTTGTGAGGCATTTCTGCGGCCTTTCCAGTTGTTGTAGATGTCTTGTGAGGTACATACCAAAAAGGGCATTGTACTGTATAATGGGTCTAATGAGTGATGGGTAGAGGGGAACAATGACCTCTTTTTTCCTGGATGAGTAAACTTTTGTGATGAGGTGTGCCATGTAGAAGGATTTCCTGGCTACTGTGATGATGTGATTATCAAAGGAGAGACTACTATCCACCTGTGTCCCAAGGTCTCTTATTACATTTTCAGTGTTAAGTAGACTGCCACCTATGTGGTAGCTCATGAGTACAGAGTTTTTACCAAAGGGGATGAAAATGCACTTTTTGGCATTGAGTTTGAGGCAATGGCTTTGACATCAGGCATCTGTCTCAGTGAGGCCCTTTTGTAGGAAGTCCACATCGTTAGTAGCTTTAATTATGGCTCCTAGTTTGCAGTCATCTGTGAACTTCATTAGCTAAAGACCTTCTGTTTTAGCCTGTACTTCAGAAAAATAGATACCAAACAGGAGAGGACCCAGGACTGAACTCTGTGGTACTCCACTTGTCACTGGTTTGAAGTCAAATGTGGAGTCTGCTACTTTCACAGTGTGGGTTCTGTCTGTGAGCCAGTTTGCAACCCATCTTGTGACATAGGGATGTATACCTAGTTTAGTGAGTTTATCTATAATTCCAGAGTGGGAAATGGTGTCAAAAGCCTTGACGAGATCTAGATAGGCTGTGTGAACCACCTTACCCATGTCTACATCTTTGGTGACTGCTTCAAAGACGTCATTCAGGTTTAGGAGACATGATCTGCCTTTTACAAACCCGAACTGGGTGGGGTCCAGAGTTTGGGGATTACCAATGTCTTTGTTTATAACTTCCATGATGATACACTCCATGGCCTTGCAGACCAGGCTCATTAGGCTAATGGGGTGGTAGTTCCTGGGATCCGTGGTCGCTCCCCCTTTGTGGAGTTGGATAACCATCACTGTGTACCATTCAGTGGGCACAAAGCCCGAGGTGAGGCTATGACTGAACATGGTGTTTAGGTGAGGTGCCAGTTCATTCTGCAGTTCATGTAGAACGCAGCCTGTGATGTTGTCAGGTCCCATGGATGCTGTGTTCTTTGCTTTGGAGAGTGTGGTTTTTACCTGTGCAGCCATGATTACAGGAACTTTGCATTCTTCTGATACAGAGATGGGCCCTTTAGTGGGTGAGGGGGGAGTAAAGTTAGCACTGAACCTATCTGCCAGGATGCTGGCAATATCAGTTTTTTCTGTGTATTTAGTGCCATTGTGCTGTAACTCAGAGCAGATCTGAGTGTTGCCATTGAGATTCTTGACATAGCTATAGAATGCTTTGTGGTTGTTTTTAGAATCAGTGGCAATTTTGTTTTCATAACTAGCTTTGGAGGATTTTATGAGGGATCTCAGCTTCTTACTGAGGCTAACAAGGGAGTTCTTCCAGTCATGGGATTTTACTCTTTTTTGCAACAGTTTCTTTCTTCTGTTGTAGAGTTTTTTATGGCAGGGGACCACTAGATTGGCTTCCTTTTTTTGGAGGATAGCATCTTGGTTCTGTTAGGGATAGCACAATCCATGCACTCGTGTAAGTGCTTATAAATTGCATTTGTGTAGGATTATGCAGTCGTACCTCTATTGTCCATCTGCATGGGTGTCGTCAAGTTTGCCACTTTTGTCTTAAGAAGTGTGAAGTTGGTGTTGGAGAAATTGTTTACAGTGGTTTTCCCAATGGGGGTCGGGGCTGGATGTGGATGTCTAGGCTGATTAGCTTGTGGTCAGATTTAACCAACGAGGAATTGACCTCTTCTGTGGAACACTGGTCACCCATGTTGGTAATGACCAGGTCTAGGATATTGCTGCCCCTGGTGGGGGTGTGGATAAGTTGATCCAAGGTGCTGGAATTTATGAATTCCAGAAAATGTTAAGCAACATAGTTGGCACATGAGTAGTTTCCCCAGTTAATGGTGGGGTAGTTGCAATTGCCCATTATTAGGGTGTTCGGTTGTACCCTAATATTTTCCAGTGTATCAAGAAATGAGGAGTGGGAATCCTGAGGCATGGTGGGGGATCTGTAGCAAGTTACAATTTGGATTGCAGTCTTGCCCAGAGTTAGTTGCACTTGGATAATCTCAGATGCATTATGCTGAGCAACTAGCCTGGAGGTGTGGATATCCTTAATGAATATGGGCATGCCTCCACCTTTAGTGTTTCGGTCCATGTTAGGTGGAAGAAAGGAGTGGTATGAGTTATACCCTGGTAATGCAGAAGTGCTCTCTGCAGCCTTGAACCAGGTCTCTGTCACTGCACAGATGTCAATGTTTTCCATTTTAAGGAGTGCCTCAAGTGAATGCATTTTGAGGTTTAGACTTGTAGCATTACCCTCAGATTTTGCTTGTTTCTACTTGTTATGGTGGTGAATTTGTCATTTGAACCTTGTCTAAAAAATACACTATAGGGGTGGCAAGAGCCTTAGCCAGTATCTGGAATCCCAAGGGTGACAGGTGCAGGTCATCTCTGGCAAAGCATCGTGGTCTGTCGATCATGTCATCCCAGGTAGACAGATATTGTATCCCCTTAGAATGACACCAGAAGCTTAGCCAATTGATGAAGTCAATCATTTTGTCCTTGTACTGTGGTATCATTCTGGGTGATGGCAGGATGCTACTCAGGGTTAGGGTCATACCTGCCTGGGCTTCAAGATCGGAGAGCTCCTCCATGTCTCTTTTCATGTGGTCCAGGGAGGTACATCTCAGATCATTCACACCAACATGGACAATGATAGAGTCATATTTGTACTTGATGTGGAGTAATCTGAGAACGTGCATTATGTTGCATATCCTGGCACCCGACAGGCAGCTGACAGTAACTTTCTCCTTGTTTAGCCTGGTGAGTGGAATATCAGTGTGCCTGACTATAAAGTCACTTATGACTATAATGTTGGGTACGTTGTTATGCCTTATGGGCTGTGGTTGAGTGGCTCACTGAATTTGTGGGCTATGTGTCATTTAGGTTTGTGTTGGGGGGTGGAGGTTACATGTGTTTCTTCTTTGGAGGTCTCTGTTGCTTGAGCAGATTTTAATTGAAAGCCTCCATGAATGTAGATGTGTGTTTTGTGTTGCTATGTGTGTGTTTTGGTGGTGTAGGTTTTGAGAGACTATGTGACTAGTGTGGTGTGGTGCAAGTGTTTACCTTCTCCTCTTGACTGTCTAGTCCAGTCTTGGATGAAGAGAGCTTTGCTTCCAGTTTGGCTATATAAGTGCATCTCTCACAGGTTGTAGTGTTGGATGGTAGGGGGGAGAGGGTTGTCCGTGTACATGAGGCAATTGCTGCATTGCCCCAAGATGCCCAGATTCATCAGGTAGACAGGAGAAAACACCGGGAGCTGACCCTTCAACATGCCTGGATAGGTGCTTATTTATTAAGTACTAAAAACTGTTTTTCTCTAGACAAGTGAGGAAAGTTGAGTGCTGTAGTAATTTGTAGCTTATTACTGCTTACAACAAGTTCTGAACAAGTGCTAAGCTCAAAGAAACAGATTTGAGTGTTAAAACTAAAAAACTGGCTAGTTCTAATGGAAAATTTGAAGAGCGGTCTTTATGGCGCTGGGAATATTTTAACCCTAGCTAAGCGGAGATGCATAAAGTGTATTTTTTTATATATATATATATATATATATATATATATATATCAAAAACTAATAGACCTTTTAGGGATAGAATACGTGAGCATGTGTACCATATTATGAAATAACTGGAGCACAATGCCCTAGCTGAACACATCATACAACATGATGAAAGTCATACTTTTCTTTTTAGAGCCCTAGAGGTTATTTCTCCCAGTATACGTGAAGGTGACATTAAGAACCATACCGAGTTCAGGGAGAATAATTGGATTATAACATTGAGGGCTGACAGCGGTATGGGACTCAATGAAAGGGCATCTATAAAACCATCATTAAGGATACATCGTAATATTAGATAGTTTTGAAAAGATGACCACAATGTTCATTATCTACATTTTCTACATATATTTTATAACCTAATCTAGTTACAGAATATTAGAAATGCTCCATTGTGTCTAACATTTAACTAGTATGTGTATGTTTTTTATTTGATGCATAGAGAGTTGTATATATAAAGACCAATGTATATATATATATATATATATATATATATATATACATATATATATATATATATATATATATATATATATATATATATATATATATATATATATATATGGAACCCCATTGTACCTAATTCATCAAGTAATTTAGTTTATTAATATCACACGTATATCAGGGCACCAATTTCATTACTTGTCCAGATTTAGTCATAGGCGTGGGTATGTGTTTGTACTATTTTTAACATATAGCTATTTATAGTTTTAGTTTATATATATATATTTTTATTCTTTATAATTTTTGCAAGGTGACTTATATAGTAAAGTTGTTTATAGTAGATACACACATGTTTTTAGAAGATGTCTTTAAATATATGTTGTTTTTTTAAAGTAATAATTGATATGGAAGCCTGATTGGTCATGTTATAAGCTTTTTGAATTTAGGTATAAATGCCTTGGGGGAAGGTTATTTAATGTGGATCTGATGAAGCTTTGGAAGCAAAAGCGCGCTGATCCATTTTATTTGTTTTTCATTGGAGAATAAAACAGAATTTTATACAAGATTTTCCTGATTTGCTCCGTTTTTACTAGTGTGGACACAAAGTTACTTCAAAGATGTGTAGAATCACCCACCCTTTTTCTTGAGAAAGGAGAAAACAGCTAGATAGAATTCACCTTTCCAGTGGGTCCACGCTAATCCTGTATGTGGATGATTTCCTTTTAGCTTCTGATTCCCGTTCTATATGCTGACAGGATACTATTTTTCTTTTGACTAAATTAGCAGAATTAGGGTTCAAGGTAAACAAGACAAAAATTGAAACTGTGGACACCACAAGTCTAGTATTTATATCATATTTCAGATGGGTCTCACCAAGTTTTACTCTTATGTATTACTACTATCCAAGTTGCACCATGCCTAGAACTTTGAAAACGCTATGAGCTTCACTAGGACAGACAGATTACTGCCGTCAATGAATCTTAAACAATGCAGAAGTAATAAAGTCTCTGTTAGAAATATTGAAAAAAGGTAACGCAGAGATCTTGCCTTGGCAAGAGCATCATGAACAAGCCTCTGTTCAATTAAAAATCTTGGTTTCAAATTATCCTGCTCTTGGGCTACCCGATTATTCAAAGATATGTTTCCTATTTTGTTGGGAAAAGAATATTGTAGCATTAATATTATTAGCACATCATACAAATGATGGTTTTAGGCCTGTTGCTTATTTCAGTACAAAGCTCTACTCTGTAGCTGCTGCTCCCCCATTGCCTTAGGGCCGTGGCCACTACTGCATGCTTAACTGAAATGGCAGCAGCACTAACTTTCTGTATGAGACTTTAGTGGCAGTTCCACATTCCATGCAGGCATTGTTATTAAAAACTAAAAGGCAGCATTTGTCAGCCTCCATAATCTAGGTATGAATTGTCAAGCCTTTCTGTGTTAGAGGGAAGCCTTCTAGCTTATCAATAGAAGTGGTAAGCACTAGGTAGCCTATCTACCACAAGAGGCATGGTTTCTGGCCCAGAATTTGTAATTTATTGGCTGTTTGGGCAATTTTTTCATCTCTCTCAACTTTCTGGTTTAAAAGCCTGTGTTTGCGCTTGTTTCCCACTTTTCCTGTAATTAGTCAAGTCCAGATACAGACTTGCTGTATCCAGGACTGTTTGTAAGCTTCTGAGAGGTGCCACAGTCTGCTCTTCAATTTCTCCCTTAGATCTGCTAGTTCTCTCCTCTCCTGCACTTTTACTAGCTTATTAGTCTAGCACTTTACCATACCAAACTTCTTGTAGCAATTATTGTAGCACACAAAAGTGCTACCAGCACTAAATATTCTACAAGGAATTAGCTCCAGTACTTATTATTAATGCCCACCCCTCCAGACATGTCTAAAGGTCGGTTCCCTGAGCTTTCTCCTATTAACCTGGTGAACTAGGGCATCCTGAAGCAATGTAGCAACTGTCTCATGTACACCGACAACCTTCTCCTCTTACCTCCCAACACTCAGACTTGCGAGAGATACACTTATATATCCAAACTGGAAGCCACGCGCTCTCCAGCCAAAACCAGAATAGCTGGCCAAGAGGAAAAGGTCAACACTTGCACCATACCACATGGAGCCCTCCAGAACACACGCCAGCACTACCTTCACATAAAAACACAAACCACACACCCACCTTCATGGAGGCTTTCAATAAAAATCTACAAAAACAGCAGAGACTTCCAAGGCAGAAATGCACTTAACTACCACAACACAACACTAATCACAAGACACATAACTATCCTAAACAGTGTGCCACTCAACCAAACCCCTAAAGCAAAACAGCATGCCCAGCACACTAGTCATAGGTGACTTGATAGTGAGTCACATTGATGTCCCATTCACTAGGTTGAATACGGAGAAAGTAACAGTCAGCTGCCTGTTAAGTGCCAGGATCCGCCACATAAGGCACACACTCAGGTCCCTCAACAGCAGGTACAAATATGACTCTGTCATTGTGCATGTGTTGTGAATGACCTGAGATATACCTCCCTGGACTACATGAAAAGAGAGATGGAGGAGCTCTCGGATTATTTAGCCCAGGCGGGTATGACACTAGCCCTGAGTAGCATCCTACCATCACCCAGAATGATACCACAGTACAGGTAGAAAATGATTGATTCCAACAATTGACTAAGTTTCTGGTGTCATTTAAGGGGATCCATTACCTGTCGGCTTGGAATGACATGACTGACAGACCTCAATGCTTTGCCACAGATGGCCTGCATCTATCACCCCTGGTCTTCCAGATACTGGCCAAGGCTCTTGCCAACCCTATAGTGCCTTTTTTTAGAGGGTGTTTCAAAGACCAAATTACCACTTAACAGCTACAAACAAATGTAATCTTAGGGTCATGCTGCTCAATGCTAGAAGTCTAAATCTCAAAATGCACTCGCTCGAAGCACTCCTTAAAATGGAGAACATCAACATTTGTGCTGTAACAGAGACCTGGTTCAAGGCAGCAGAAAGCACCCCTGCACTACCAGGCTATAACTCATTTCACACCTTTCGGCCCCAGAACTTCTACCGAAGCTTCAAAGGCAGTGGTGTTTCCATATTCATAAAGGATGGCACACCTCCAGACTGGTAGCCCAACATAACGCATCAGAGATACTTCAGGTGCAGCTAACATTGGGTAAGACAGCGATTCTGGTCATAGCCTGTTATAGATCCCCAACCATGTCCCAAGACTCACAGTCCAGATTCCTAAGCACCCTGGAGAATATTAGGGCCCAACTTAACACTCTCATACTGGGCGATTTCAACTACCCCTCCATTAACTGGGAAAGCTACTCATGTACCAATCGACTTGCCCAGCGTTTCCTGGAATTCATTAATTTCAATGCCCTGGACCAGCTCGTTCTTACCCCCACTAGAGGTAGCAACATCCTTGACCTGGTCATTACTAATATGGGTGACTGTTGCTCTACACCAATAGTCAACTCCTCCCTAGTTAGATCCAACCACAAACTAATCACCTTGGAAATCCACATGCTGCCTACCCCACCCCCCACAAAGGTAACCACCATGAAAAACTTCTCCAAAGCTAACTTTGGGCTCCTAAATACAGACGTGGCTAACTCCATGGCACCCATGCAAATGGAGAATAGTTGCATGACCACCGAATCATACACCAATGCACTGTACGTACATGTACCCAAATGTATGGATCTTGTCATACCCAATAGAACTAAGATACTCTCCTCCAAAAAATGAAAGCCAATTTGGTGGTCCCTTGCCATAAACAAACTCTACAACAGAAGGAGGAAACTGATGCGGAATAAGGTGAAGTCCAAAGACTGGAAAAACTCCCTTATCAGCTTCAACAAAAAGTTGAGATCCCTCATCAAATCCTCTAAAGCTAGCTATGAAAACAGAATTGCAGCAGATAGTAAAAACAACCACAAGGCTTTCTATAGTTATGTAAAGAATCTCCATGGCAATACCCAGATTTGCTCTGAGCTACTGCACAATGGTACCTCTTATACTGAGCCAACAGATATTGCCAATATACTGGCCGACAGACTCAGTGCCAGCTTTACCTCTACCCCCCTCCCGAAAGGACCAATCACAATACCAGTAGATTGCCAGGCACCGAGTAATACTGTTGCACAGGTTAAAACAGCACTGCCCAAGGCCAAGAATACAGCTTCTATGGGACCTAAATATATCCCTGGTTGTGTTCTGCATGAACTACAGAGAGACCTGGCACCTCACCTGTGTGCCCTGTTCAATCACAGCCTCACCTCAGGCTTTGTCCCTACTGAATGGTGCACTGCTATAGTCATACTTCTCCAGAAAGGAGGAGCAACTACAGACCCTGGGAACTATCACCCCATTAGCCTGACAAGTCTGATATGCAAAGCTATGGAATGCATCATCATGGACCTAATAAACAAGGATATAGGGAATTTCCAAACTCTGGATCCCACACAGTTTGGTTTCGTGAAGGCCTGTTCAACTTGGTCAACTTCTTTTGAGTCAGTCACCAGAGCTGTGGATGAAGGCAAGGTGGTTTATATGGCCTACCTTGATCTGGCCAAGGCCTTTGATACCATTCCCCACTCAGGAATCATAGAAAAACTAACTAAGCTAGGCATCAACCCCTATATCACTAGGTGGGTTGCAAACTGGCTCACAGCTAGAACCCACAGTGTGAAAGTAGCTGACTCCAAGTCAGACTGCCAACCAGTCATGAGTGGAGTCCCAAAGGGATTGATCTGGGGTCCTCTCCTGTTTGGTATCTTCTTCTCAGACATCCAGGCCAACACGAAAGGACTCTGGCTGGCAAAGTTCGCAGACAATTGCAAGTTGGGAGCCATTATTAACTCCCCAAGTGATGTTGGCATCCTACAGAAAGGCCTCACTGAGGCCAATGACTGATGTCAGAACCATGGCCTTAAGTTCAATGCCAAAAAATGTGTTGTCATCCCCTTTGGGAAAAACCCAGCTCCCATGAATTACCACATTAATGGTAGTCCACTGAACACAGAAGGTGTTGTAAGAGATATGGGAACACAGGTTGACAGTAACCTCTCTTTTGACCATCACATTGCAACTGTGGTCAGAAAGTCCTTCTATCTGGCACATCTCATTACTAAGGGTTTTGCATCCGGGAAGAAAGAGGTCATTATCATCGAGTACAATGCCCCATTTGACATGTACCTCACTAGACACCTGCAACAAGTAGAGAGACCACAAAAGTACCTCACAAAGAGGATCCTAGGCCTTAAATACTTGTCCTATATGGACAGACTAAAAAAAACTCCAACTATTCTCTGTCTCATATCACCTACTTAGAGGCGATCTCTGCTTGTCTTACAAAACCATGTCTGACCCAGCTCTGTTAGAAATGCTACATCTAAAGAAATCCCAATCCCTCCACACCACATGCTCCAGAGACCTCAAGCTCATTACCACAATCAACAGAATATGCTGACGGAACAGGTTCATAACCCAGAAACTGCCCATGCTATGGAATAGACTTCCCATACATGTCAAACAGAGCACCTCACTGGCCCTCTTCAAGAGAAATCTTGATGAGTGGATGGGAAATAGAAAATTAACCCTGGGATCACTCTAGTGGCTCTACTCAACAGAGGCACTGGGAACTAGGATTGGGTGGCATGATGCCAGGGTAATCCTATGGGCTAGGCTTGTAAAGGCTCCAGGGCCATTAGCCTAGTACACACCTATGAACCTATATACCTATTACTAAATAATCCTTCTTTGCAGATTGGCAAACGCCCCCCTCTTAATCCTGTTTCTTTAATCCCTACAGCAGATGAGAGAGAGCCCCATGATTGCGTGTTCATTGTTACCTATGTGCTTTGTCTTATATCATATTTAAAATATGCCCCATTGCCGAACTTTTAGTTACTTTTATTTGTTGATGAGTTTTACATCCAGAGATAAGATGGTTCATTAATGCCAGCAGTCATGGTTTGCACCGCAAATCAAGTTCTACTGACTGGACAATTGAATGGAAAAATTTCTACATAGCTAGCTGAACTCATAGTCATTATCAAACAGTCATTATCACAGTCATTATCCTTACCTATTTTAACTCCTTCTCTGTCTTCCCACATCTTTACTGCCCCTTTTCTCTTGCCCTGGCCATACTCTGTATTCCTATTCTATGCTACCTACCTTTTAACTATAACTTCACCATTTCCTGTTGCTAGTCTCCTTTTTTCTCCCTTCAACTGAAAATCTTTCACTGTAACTCAGCTCATCCCTACCTACTCTTAATCTGATATTCTATCACAAGCTATATTCTCTAGCTTCTTACCTACCACTATGTCTCCTCTACTCAAATCCTTTTTCACATATATCACACTTTTCACCATTGCTACAACCACCCTAACCTTACCTTATTATGTCACCTTCTTTGAAAATATCTCCCTACATAAACACAATCTTCACCTCCAACAAACTTTACCAACCTCTTCTATCAACACACACTATCACAGCAACATAACCTGTTCCTCCACCTATCTACTACCAAAATTCCACAGAAAAACTCATATATATTTTTACTTAAACAAAACATATCAATATAACTCAACTAAAACTCCCAAATTCCACTTAGATTCTCAGCATAATCTCCTCCTACATGGAGATATTCATCCTAACCCTGGTCCCAATACTAATTCTAACTTTAATCTAAACAATATTACTTCACCAACACCATTGTCATGTACTAAAACGGCAAACTCCCTTCTAATTGCTCACCTTAATATTAGAAGTATAAATAACAAAACTCACCACCTTCATGCACTCCTGGACCTACACTCATTTGACATTCTATGTCTTACAGAAACTTGGCTAAAACCCTCTACTCAAGACCAGGAAATCACCCCTCCAGGCTATAATATACTTAGATGTGACCGAATAAAGAAGAAAGGAGGAGGCATTGCCATTATCTATAACTCTAATCTCCAAATCACCCCCTATAATGAACTTCCTTCACTAGACTCCAAAACCGAAATACTTTCTATCAAACTTCAAATTAACAACAACAAATCAATATATCTAATCTGTATGTACCTTCCCCCAGGAAATAATATCCATATTCTAGAAAACTTACTTAGTTCACTCTCTAATCAACTACCCCAGGAAACCATTATCCTTGGGGACTTTAACATTGACTGGATAACCTGTTCATCCCAGCACCCTACTGGTCATATAAACCTCTATGGGTTCTCGCAATTAATAACCTCTCCAACTAGAATCCATAAACCTAATAAAAAAGAAACTACTCTTGACTGGATCCTTACAAATAACCATCCTAACATTTACACCCCAGGAACACTTCCCGATAATATTAGTGACCATATGCTCACTTATGTTAGTAGACAAAAATTGCATATCCCAATTACCCATAACATCAAGATATCCCGCTCTAATAAATCCTTCAACCCAGACAACTTTCTGACAGAATTGAAAGCATGTGACTGGTCCCCACTGACTAGCCTTGAACTAAATGAAGCAGTGTCCTACTTTAATACTCACTTTCTACATATCCTTAATGATCATGCTCCCATTCGCTCTACTAGAATAAAATCTAAATCAGCACCTTGGCTCACTAAACAAACTAAGCAAAAAATGCACCTAAGGAATAAAATCTGGGCTAAATGGAGAGCTACTAAATGTATATCAGATCACCTACTCTTTAAACAGTTAAGAAATGCTACTAAAAAAGAGATTCTTAAAGACAAAAAGGAATATTATCTCCACCTTCAACAAACAAGTCAACACACCCCTCAAAAATTCTGGTCAGGTATTAACAAACTTCTTAAACCAGGACATTCTACTACTCCTACCCCATCTGGCTTTGACCTCGACAATTCCTCCCAAATCCCAGATTCCTTTAACAAATATTTTACAGAAACCATTCAAGCCCTAGCGAATTCATTACCCACATCTACTACTAGCTGCTCTAATACCTCCAAAGCCTCAACTGATACCTTTCACATTCAACCTGTTGCTACATCTCTTATTTATAAGCTTCTCAAAAAACTTAAACCTTGCACCCCATCAGCTGATCAACTTCCATCAGAATACCTACAAATTGCTGCTGAAGCCATAGACTATCCCATATCCATACTTATTAACAGAACTATCTCTGAAGGAAAAATTCCTTCCATATGGAAAATATCTCATATAATTCCTCTACACAAAGGGGGCTCCTCCACTGAACTCTCAAACTTTCGCCCTATTGCCTTACTCTACTCATTAGCTAAGATTATGGAAAGATGTATACACAAACAACTTCTTAACTACCTTCTGCAAAACAATCTTCTAGCTAATTGTCAACATGGCTTTAGACCTTCTCATAGCACCACACCTGCCCTCCTTTCCTTCTCTGACGCTATAAATAATAATAGGAACAAAAATCTTTTCTCATCAGCACTATTCCTAGACCTGTCAAAAGCATTTGATATGGTTAATCATAATATTCTCCTTGACAAGCTACATCACTATTCTCTTGGTTCACAAGCTCTTCAATGGTTTAGGAGTTATCTCCAAAACAGGCAACAAGCAGTGCTATGGGATAACAACCTTTCTTCCTTACTCCCAGTAAACATTGGGGTTCCACAAGGCTCAATCTTAGGTCCCCTTCTTTTTTCTTTATTTATCAATGACCTGCACTTGAACATTCCCCAAGCCATCTGTATTCAATATGCTGATGACTCAACTTTAATCTGCGCTACTAATAATGTTTCCTCCCTCCAGTCCCTTACCCAAGCAGTCTTCCATAACGTACAGAGATGGTTTATGGAACACTCCCTCCTTCTCAATGCCAAAAAAACAAAACTTCTTCTCTTTACTCCTACACACAAATCTCCAACTCCTTTCTTCACTATCTCCTCAAATAATGCAACCTGTATTAACCCAGATATGACCACTCGCCTATTAGGTGTTACTATTGACAACCATTTTAATTTTGATGACCATATTAACAATACCATTAAATCAGTTAACAAAAAGATAGGTACTCTCTACAAAATTAAACCCTTTCTTACCCCTGCAGCCAGAAAAACCTTGGCCCAGACCCATCTGATCTCTACCCTTTTCTATGCCTCTGCTATATATACAAACTTATCTAAATCCAACCTTACCAAACTATCCACCTGTTACAATAGTATAACTAGATTCATTACTGCTAACCCCTTCAGAACTCATCACTGTCACAACCTCAAGCAACTAGACTGGTTAGAGCTAAATAACCACATACTCTATCAACAACTACTTATCACTCATAAGTCTCTTTTCTACCCTGATGCTACCCCTAGCCTCAAAAAACTAATTTCACCATATAAAAACCTATCCACACTACGCTCTGCTAATAAACTCCTTGTGGCCTTAAATAAATCATATAATAAAGCTGGGGATGCATTATTCTCTAACTCTGTCGGGAAATTCTGGAATCAACTCCCCTATGAAATAACTAACCTTGACTCTACATCCCACTTCAAAAGACACATCAAAGAATATCTAAAATCCCGGTGGTTATGCCCTTGTGCTAACCCTGACTGAAATGATTCCATTATTTCCCAAGTTCCCCCCCTCTCCCCTTACTGGTCCTCTAATAATAGGTTTAATTATTGACTGTTTTATCCTTGATATTGACTCTACCTTAGCACTCTAGTTTATTGTCACATATGTTTTCCCACCTGTGTTCTGCTTATCTTTCTTTTATTTAATCTAACTTCAGAATATTCTATACCACGTATTTTACTTTTATCTGACTTTTTCTCTATTTACATACATTTTGTCAGTGTTAGTTTTTTGTAAATTGCTATATAAGTCTACACTGGTACTTTTGTATTATGATTATTTTGGTCTTTTGTAATAATTGTTTTACTTCGTGTATTTGGAGCTTTTCTCCCTGGGCCTCTACTGAAAACAGATATATGTCCAGTAAGACTAGCCCGGTCAACAAATGTAAAATAAAATAAAATAAATAAAATAAATAAATCATGAAAATTGGCAAAGGGCAAATCAGTTCCTGTTTTTACAGACTCGTGTTATGCATATGGGTTAGTTCATGATTTTAGGACATTTTGGAGGGACAGAGGTATATGACATCAACAGGAACTCTTATTAAAGATTCTGTTTTTGTGCATGAACTTTTAAATGTACTTTATTACATAGTGAAATAGCTGCAGTCAAATGCATCACCCATAAGACTGATGATTCTTATATTTCAAAGGGAAATGCATTTGCTGATATGGCAGTCAGACAAGTTGCATTGTCTTATGCAGTTCAGGCTTCATTTTTGCAGCCATTACAAGTGATGTGGTGGCCAGACAAGTTGCATTGTCTTATGCAGTTCAGGCTTCATTTTTGCAGCCATTACAAGTGATGTGGTGGCCAGACAAGTTGCATTGTGTTATGCAGTTCAGGCTTCATTCCTACAGCTGTTACAAGTGAATAATGTACTGATTTCTTTGAAGGAACTGTTGTCTTTTCAAAATCAAGCTGATAACTCCAAAAGGTACGGCTGAGACATGACGGCTGTAGCAAGTCCCTGGAGTCATTATGGCCCCATCCAGATGGAAGGCTGGTAGCACCCCATTTTTTTTCATCCAGTTGGTATGGGTCTATTATTTCCGTGACCATCTGGGGAAAACACATTACTAAGACAACTTTTAACTGATTGGTATGCCCTTTACATCTCCAAAGTCATTCAGCTTTTTGTAATTACTTGTACAGTTTGTGTTCAGTATAATGTGTTGAGTGTTTTTGTTCCCACACAGTCTTTAAAAAAGTTATGGGGACCTTTTTGCTGTATGCAATTTTATTTAACTCTTGTGGCTTCAGAAGTTTAAGTATGTTTTAGTAATTTTGTGATGCTTTTTCTAGATAGGTTGAAGCTCATCCCTGTGCTAGAAATGATGTGACTACCTTTGCCAAAAAACGATGCAATAAATTGTACCCAGTTTGGAGTAACTTGTTGTGTTCAGTCAGATAGAGGAACTCATTTCACAAATCACATAATACAGCAAATGTGTAAGATCATGAAAGTAAACATACAATATCATTTCCCACACAGACCTCAGGCTTCAGGAGTTGTTGAGAGAACAAATCTGACTTTAAAAATTAGAATTGCAAAGTTGTGTGAAGAGACTGGTCTTAAGTGGCTGGAGGCTTTGCCTTAGTATTGTTCCGTGTTTGTAATGCATTTACTACTTCTAGAAAGTACTCTCCCCATGGAGTGACCCATGAAGATGCCACCTACACCACTGCGCAGTAATCTGATGTTGCAAGATACTGATGTATCTATTTTTCTTTGCTACATGTTTATTATTTCTGTTGTGCAGCATATTCATTCACAAGTCATTGCAGATCAACAGCGACCTGACCCCACCTCCTGCTATGGCATCATACTAGGAGACTGGGTGGACATCCACTTCTTTTCCAGACACCATGCCCTCCAGCCTAGAGGGAAGGATCTCTCCCAGTTTCTTCTTATGACAGCCAATGACATTTGATGTGAAGGATCAACTACCTGGATGCATGTCTCACGTTTCAAAAAGGCCCTTCCTTGTAAAGAATATCAATGAGACATTGAGAACATCATTCCACCCATCTTTGAAAATGAATCTATTTTTTCCCATAGCAGAAGAAAAAGCAGAAAACCCAAAGTGGTTATAAGTGAGGCCTAGTGAACCAGTGATTTTGCCCATAGCAGATAATAAGCAGAAACAACCAGTTCAGAAATCATGGAATGAGTCAGACATCCAAGTGCCACTCATAAGACTTCCTTCACCACAAGATAAAGTATGAAACTTGTTCAGAAATTGACAATATATAAACTATAAGTAGAAAGTGAATCAAACCTGCTCTCAGTTGCTGGAAAATCCTCTCCAACACTGTCCTGCTCACTATACATATGGACTTGTCTTTGGAACAGCTATCCTGATATTATTCATTATTTTATTGCATTTTTTATTGCATTTTTTTCATCAGATGTCATCAGAACATCAGAACAAATAATTTTTGATTAAAAATAAATGTTTTGTTAAAATTGAAGAGATATCACCAGACTGGCATCCTAAGTTTAATACTTTTTTCTGATACTTTGTATATTTATGCTAAGACAATGAATGACAGTAACTGTTGGCTGTGCGCATGTATACAATGGCCCACAATGGGTGTATTCCTTTGTTTCTCGTATCTGTAGCAGAGACGAAGACAGAGGTAGGACCAGCATCTGGGACAATTTTGGTCACTAAAAATAAATGTGGCAGAAATAATTCTTAGCATAATGTTATCCCATTTTCTATACTTATTCCGTTTCAATTATCAGTAACTGTAAAGAGGCATAACTTTAATGCTAAAAACAGAACACTCCCTGTTGAATGGAGCAGCTGCAATATTACTTGGCAAAAGTACAGTGGGATAGGAAGACAGGGCATGGTCATGTTGTGTGAGTTTAATTACATTTGTGGAGACCATCCTTACCCCTGGCTGACAGCAGACTGGTTGGTATGTCGCAAACTTGGTCATGTTATTCCAGGTGTTTGACAAACAGAGACTTTACACAGTGAAACAATTTGCAGCAGTCACTGCAAGACGGAGTCGCAGCACTTTAAAAATAGTGTTGGAAAGATAGATGCTTCCTGTATTTATCAGCATGATTTAGAACAGACTGAATTAAATGAACTACCATATACGGACTTGGGTGATGATGTCATTTCTGGAGTGGGTATTTTACCTGCTTATGGGATAACAAAATCAATTTTGGAATTGAGACAACTGTAAATTGTTAGAGGTGTTGAGTAATGCAACTTTTGAATCAGTAATGCCGATTACCATTGAATGAAATAACTGCATATAATAAAATATGCGAGTACAGTGCTGCAGAACAGAACAGAATGGC
>NC_056746.1:1559727801-1559807801 GCF_019279795.1 Protopterus annectens
ATTGTTTTGGACAGTGATTTTTATTTTTAGTCTGTTACTGAAATGTTACATGATGCTACTGTTTATAGACAAATCACTTTTTGTGAAGTTAGTCATATTTGTGACGATATAACTAATGTTTTATTGAAACGCGTTAATGACAATATCATATCGAAAGAATTGTTTGCTTATTTTATTGTTAAAAAGCCCATCATTCCTACATTGCAGGGACTTCCAAAGGTCCATAAAGATCATTTGAAACCTCCATTTAGGCCCATTGTAGTAGAGGGTGGGTGGCTTACTGAGCCACTCTCCATTTATGTGGAAAAACAGCTTAAACCAATATTAGATAGATATCAATACACATTGAGGGACACTAAGCATTTGTTACAGGATTTATTTTGTTTTGCTGAAAGTTATGGGACATCTTTGAATGATCACATCATGGCCACATATGATGTGACCTCACTGTTATTCCTAACATACAGGGTATTTTAATGGTTAATAGATTTTTGAAACATTATAGTTCATATTCACCAGTTCATATAGAGTTGATTTGTAATTTGTTGCATATGATTTTACATAATAATGTGTTCCTATTCAATAGTAGGTATTACCATCAATTGTTAGGCATAGCTATGGGCACACCATGTGCCAATAGCTATGCTAGCATGGTAATGGCAGAGTTAGCTGAAAAATCTTAGTTTTTTTATAGAAGGTTTGTTGATGACCTTTATTTTTTATGGGAAGGTGAAGAATTTGAGCTTACAAATTTCATTGTAGATATGAATGCCAGTAGTGAATTTTTGAAATTCACAGGCAAGTATTCATCTCAAACAATGGAATTTTTGGATATATTGATTTATATCGATGATGAAGGGCACATACACACTGATAGAAACACTAAAGATTGTTACCAACCATCATATCTTTATAGGACCAGCATGCACCCCGGTCATACATTTAATAACATCTTGAAGGGGCAAGTGATGTGCTGCTCCAGGTTGACTGACAGGGAGAAAGGTGGAATTTAGAGCTTGATAAAATAAGGAATGATTTTACTAAGGGAGGATATGGTAAAGATGAAATCTATAGAATAGTGATGGATGTGAGAGCTATGCAAACAACTAGAGCTAGAGCATATTTATCAAAACCTGTACCACGTGATAGAACCTATACCAGGTCAGGCAATCAAGTTCCATTTATTTTTGCATACACGAGAGATAATGGGACAATAATGAATATTTTGCGAAGGAATTGGCAGATACTTCAAACTGATGCCCAGATTGCTCGGATAGCGGGTGAACAGCCACAGGTACAGTACAAGAACATGAGGAACCTTAAACGTAGGTTATGCTACCCCACAATAGATAGATGCTCCAATATGATGAGAACAACAATGAACACAGCCAGATGTGACCATTGCAATTTTTGTGAACATATTTATGAAGGTACTGAATTTAAACATCCTGATACAGGGAGAATTTTTACTTTCTATTCAGGAGCTTATTGCAACAGCAGGAATCTTGTTTATTTAGCCAGGTGTACATGCTGGTCATCATTCTACGTTGGTAAAACCAACAGGAGATTGCAGGAACAAATTAGAGCTCACCTGTATTGCTACAAAAGAGGACATACATATAGTGCTATAGCAAAACATACATTGGAGACTGGAGATACACATCAGTTTAAATTTAACGTATTGGAGCTGATACCTGAGGGTGATAGGTTGGGTGACATCTCAAACAGAACTGAGAATAAGGAGTTGAGATGGATTATTAAGTTGAGAGCACATTTAGGAAAAGGACTGAATGATCATATAGCTATCACTGCTTGACTGAGGGACAGGGGACTCAGGAAACGCTAGGTCTCTCTGCACTTTACTCTGACAGTGATAGCTGTTTGACTCCCCTTATCTGCCATAAGGTGTTCTTTATATTATGGGGTTTTCATTATTACATTTATATATATTATTTTTGAATTACTGCATAGATTTTATATCTGTTGTATGCTTCACTTGTGCCTTTAAATAATATGATGTTGTTTTATTGGTTGGTTTGAATTTTTGATGCTTAAAAGGAAGTGAGGTATTTATATTTGTGAGGTCTGAGGAAGCAATTCTATTTGTGAAAGCACTTACCTTGTCAGTTTGTTATTTTAATAAATGCTATAACTTTGATCTGTTGGATATTTTTATCTGCCTACCTGCCTTTCTGCTGTGTCTGTTGATTTTTGAACTTGCACTTACTCATATTATTGTGGTGGTTTTCTCATATGTATATATATATATATATATATTTATATATATATATATATATATATATATATATATATATATATATATATATATGTATATATATATTTATTTATTTTATTTATTTACATTTGTTGACCGGGAGTGTCCGACTGGATGTAGGTCCATTTTCAGTGAAGGCCTGGGGAGAAAAGCTCCACAGTTAAAATAAACAGACAGTAGTTACATTGGATTACATAGCGATTAACAATTTAACATAGCAATTAATTACAAACATATTTACAGATGAAGAACATAGTACATCAGTAGACAACTAGAATCTTTATCTGCAAAGTACATAACAGACATTAACAAATGTTACAATAAGAAGTTCCTGCTGTATAATAAGTACTAGGCTTATGAGCATCTGAGCTTGCTATAATCAAGGTAGTTAGTGGGGTGGAAAGAAAGGTAGTGGTTGGATGGGGTGGGTGATATTAGAGTGGGAGTTGCAAGGGTATAGCCAGCATGTTTTTAGGTGCACTTTTAGTAAAGTTTTGAGGTGGGTGCATGATGGTACAAAGGTAATTGTGGGTGGGAAGGAGTTCCATAATTTGGCTATGGTGCAACAGAATAGTGCTTCACCAGGAGAGTTATTGGCTTTAGTGATCTGCAAGTGATTTTTGTTAATGGATCTTAGTGGTCTGGTTGTGCGATAGGGTTAGAGTAGATTCTGGAGGGATGGGACATTTAGTGGATGGTTTACTAGTTTGTGGGCGAGTGATAGTTGATACCATTGAAGGAGGTGAGGGAGTTCAAGCCAGCCCAGTTCAGCAAGTGAGAGACAGTGGTGACTACGGTAGGATGCCCCTGTGGTGAATTGGGCGATTTTGTTGTAGCAGGTCTCTAGCTTGTTTAGATCGCATTGCCTTAGGTTGGTATATATTGGAAAGGCATAAAGTAGGGTGGAGATAAGGTGGGAATTTGCTACTGAAATCTTTGCTGCTTTGGTGAGAAGTTGCTTATTTCTGTATAATGCTCCTAGTTTTTTGTGGACTTTTTTTATGATCATGGATATGTGAATGTCAAATTTTAGTTTATTGTCTATTTCCACTCCTAAAAATTTGGTGTGTTCAGTTGGGTATATAGTGGTGTTGTCTTTTGCTGTGATGTTAAAGTGAGAGTTGTTTTGAGTATGTTTGGTGGGTTAGAAGATGAATAGTTTAGTTTTGTTTGGGTTGAGTATTAATTGGGCATCTGATAACCAAGTTTCAACAGACGAAAAGGCTTCCTGTGTGACTTTTTGCAGTTTGGGTAGGGACTGGGCTGAGAAGATGATGGTTGAGTCATCTGCATATTGTATGAGTGTGCCATGTTTGGTGGCAGAGGCTAGATTATTGGTGAAAACAGAGAAGAGTAGGGGTCCAAGTATGGATCCTTGGGGAACCCCTATGGATACAGGTAGTTGGGGAGATATGTCATTCTGCCATACAATGTATTGTTGGCAGTCAGACAGGTAACTCTGAAACCAGTTGGTGACTGATTGAGAGAAAGATAGGTTACTGAGGACAGAGATGAGTTGTCTGTGTGGGACCATGTCAAATGCTTTAGATAGGTCTAGGAAAGTAGCAGAGGAGAGATAGCCATTGTTTTTATGCTGAAGGATAGTGTTAGTAAAGGAGAGTAAGGCTGTGGTGGTGCTATGGTTTGGTCAGAAACCATGCTGAGTATTGGAAAGGAGGTTGTTAGTAAGGAGGTAGTCTGAGACCTGAGAATGTATGCATTTCTCCAGTATTTTGGAGAGTGGAGAGAGAATAGCTATTGGGCGGAAATTGGTTAGTTCTGTGGAGGGCCTTTATGATATATATATATATATATATATATATATATATATATATATATATATATATATATATAAAAGGGTCTACTTCAGAAGGCCGAAATCCCACTTACCCCGACTTTCATAATGCTGAGACAAAATGGCCAACAACCGCATAACATTGACGTCCTGAAAGACAGACTTTCCACTCCAGGTAAGTAACCACTTGGCCATCATGTTGAACTTTGCCCCTTACCCTCATGGTAGTGCAATTGTGGAGCTGGTATATTTAGTTAAGGGGGTGTGGGGATGCAACCCCCCCCTCACATAGGGGGTGTGGAGGCGAAGCCCTCACATGGGTAGGTTTATTTTGCTTTGGTTTTAATTTATTTTTCAGGTTGGCCAAGCAGTTATTTACCTGGAGGGGAAAGTTACTTTTCTGGGACATTTGAGTAATTTGGGGTTGTCAGCCTTTTTGTCTCGGCATTATGAAAGTTGGATAAGTGGGATTTGGTCTTGTAAAGTAGACCCATATGTATGTATGTATGTATACATATGTATATATAAAAGGATGAATAGAAATTACAATATTGCACCTTGGTGTACTTGTGTGTGCTGCTTACAGAGACTTATTTCTGAGGTTAACATAAAGATTTTTGGTTAATGTTTTTCATTTTTTCTGAGGTTCAGAACATGATTTGGTTTCTGGCAACTAAATGAATGGAAAACAACGTTGTGCATGTTATTCCTGAATGTGTACGTGTTGTGGGGAGTGTAGTCAGTGAATTAACCCCTGGATCTAGGTAGCCATTTGTATGGCTCAGTCCTGTAAGCTCACATATCAAATAAACACAAAAATAAAATATACAGAGGCTTTCCAAGATGGCTGTACACTGATCCACAGCTTAACTTCAGCTGTCCCAGTGTGAAAAAAGAAACTGAAAACAAAGTCCAGGAATTCTGCTCTTTCAGTAAATTCAGTTACTGGCTAGTAAGAAGGTTGCTTGGATGCCAGCAAACAAGAAACTAAAACAGCCTGAGAGAAAATCGACTAGAAAAGCTGAAGAGAAAACATTGAATGGGAAGAATCCTGCAGCTATTTTAAAAAAAAAGGTCAATCGCTAGTGCAAGACATTGCTTCCTGCAATCTAGAGGAAAAATCTATGCTCAGAATTGATTAAAAATAAATGAAACACTGAAGGAGTTCATTGACTCAGAAAATGACTGGGAAAAAATAAAAGCAGCTTCAAACGGATATTTAGATGAGCTGATAAAGCTGCAAAAATCAGAGGTAAAACTGAACAAAAGGCTGGCTGAGTATGAGACTGCTCAAGATGAGATGTATCAAAAATGGTAGAATTAGAGGACAAAGCACATAGGGAAAACTCAGAGATTTTCTGCTGTACCAGAGAAACTAGAAGGAACAGACTGTATTAATTTATCAAGGTACAATTAAGCAACTGGACTGGTATTCCACAGCAGGATCTGTTAATTGAAAGGTCACATCATGTCAGGCTATGAAAAAGCAGCCATGACCTATATTAGTAAATATGATATCCTAATAGCAGAAAGAGTTGATCATGACAAAATTGTGGCAAAATGGCAAGTATTAAAATTTGGAGACAGTAGAGTGTTTGTGGAAAATTAGTATTCATTGTACACCAGGCAAAACCCAAAAAATGTTTATTCCAGTAATCAGGAAATGTTGAAAAGCAAGTGTGAGATTCTAGCTACTGTATCCAGCTATCTTCAGAATATTTTTTCCTGGAGGATCAAAGTCATTATTTGATGCAGAACAGGATTAGGACAATATAAAAAAGTTTGTCCAACAAAAATTATGCATCAAGCAGAAGGGGACTCTGCTTCTCATACTTCTAATAACAAAGAACATGGTGAGACTGTCAGTGAAAATGTTTTCCAGTGCTCCAAAATAAAATGCTTGGGAGACAGAGAAAAGCAAATGAGGTCACTAGAAGAATCATGAGTTCCTTGGAACTGAATCACAGTCTAGAGTTGTGAGATGGAGATGAACAGGAAGTAGACCAACAATACAGAAATCAGAGAATACATGTGAGATCACAAAGCATCATTGTCATTTGTGAAATATGGCTGTACATGAAAAAGTGGAAAGAATGGGCTTTTGCTGACTTTGATAAACTTCTGGAGAACTAAAAGGCATTTGCCTCACTTAGTAGGTTTATAAGTTTATAGGTAAGTACTAGGCTAGTTGCCCTTGCAGGTCATTTTAACCCTATTCAAATTCCCTTTTGCTAATCAAAATAACCCATCCCATTTCTTTATAGATTGACCCATGGCATTAATGTTTGGAAGGACACAATGGAAAAGGGAAGAGGATAAGTAAAACATTTTCTGTTCTTAATAGTATTTCTGTACAATTTTTCATGATATAAATTGCATGTTTTATAGCAAAGTTGTTGTTGTTGTTGTTTCTCTTTCGACTTTTTCCTGGTAAGGGGTCACCACAGCGGAACTCCGATCCGTTAATGATTGGCAGTAGATTTTTATGAAATGCTGGGGTGCCAGCTCGATGCCCAACCTTCAACGAAGGCACGCCCATTTATGCACGCATGTCTTTTGAACACTACCCAACCACGGGAGAACATGCAGACTCCACACAGAAGGCACTCCCAAGCCCAGCCGAGAATCAAACGGGAGAACCTCTTGCTGTGAGGTAACAACTCTACCACCGTACCACTGCGGCATTATATTTAGTTATTATATGTGATAAATATACTAAAATAAATGGATGCCTTTCTCCTTTCTTTCTTTCTAAATGTAGTCATTACAATGCAGAAAGAGAAGAAAGGGCTAAGCAAAAGCATGTTTAAATTAATAGGTTGTAGTCTTGGGTTGTTGAGGTGTGCGTATGGGGTGAAAAAGTACGCAGATCAAAATATATGTACAGGTGAAATGTTTTCTCTTACTTTTGCTTAGGTGAATATCTGGATTTAGTCCTTTGGATTAATCTAATAGTAGGTTTCAGTGGAAACAAGTAAACAAGAGAAGACTGAATGTAATGGAAAAGTTCTCCTTTAGCAATAAATGTTTCAGCTTGTCTTTAGAAGCTTGCAGCTGAGCGCTACATTTCTTCTTATGTTTCCATGGAGACAAAGTCATTATAGGCCAGTAAAGAAATAAAGCTCCGTTTCTTTCAAGACTAATAGTTTGTTGAAAGCAGGGAAGTTGTTTTTCATATCTGGAAGGGGAATAAGAATAAAAACAGCAGTTAGCATAAGAGGAAACATGGGCAGCACCATGCATTTGAGCATGAATGACCTGAACTTTAGGTTAGATAAGGCCTGTGTTTGCAGTTGTTTGTTTGGGACAATTGTTCCTATTAGGAGTGTTAAACTTCATTACTTGAAAATGTACATAATGTTGTGTGTTTATGGGACTGTTCTGGGGGAGTATTTACTTTTTTGTTGACGGTTTTCTATAAAACAGAAAGTCTTGTAAAATGTGACATAGGCTCAAATGGCGATGATAAGAAAAAATATATAAACGGTCAACCTGCCAAACATTAGCAGATGCATGTCTCACAAAAGCGGGAAATGTTATTATATATAATAGGTGGGAATAATGACAGCTTATCATAGTGGTGAAACTTCCTGTATTATCCTGGAATGTGAATGGTCTCACAGGTATAGACAAAAAGGAAATAATCTTCACTTATAATAAGAAATGCACAGTGCAAATAGGAATCTTACAGGAGACACATTTAGAAAGAAATGAGCATGTGAATTTAATAAAGAAAGGGTTTCAGAATGGATATTTAGTAGACTATCAGAGACAAAAAAAAGAAGAGTACTTATATTAATTGCTAGAAACTCTCCAATACTTACATCAGAGAGAAAAAAGATAATAATGGTAAATTTGTGGTTGTAAGCTGCTATTGACAAGGGATGAGGATTAAATTAACATGCATTTATATTCTACATAAAACTGGTATTATGATACTTAAGAAGATTTTGGAAGAAATAATTAGCTTTCAGCAGGGAATGTTACTTATAGGTGGGAACTAGAATTTCATTTGCATCAATGAGGATGTATTTGTGGGGCCTAAAAGGGAAAATATAACAAAAGCAGGTAGATTTCTGAAGAAATCTATGAAAATATTTGATATGGATATGGAAGATGAGAATTAAGTACTAGGAACTCAGATATCATTTATACATTATTCCCAAGGTACAATAACTAGACTAGGTAGAAATTATATGTCACAGGAACATATGCATTTGGTTGAGAACTTTGACCCCGCCCACCTGAAACTACTAGTATGGAACATTAGAAATCTTTAGGTACATAATCAGCTTTCAACAGAGAATACTATTTACTGGCAGGGACTGGAATTTAATTTGCAAAAATGAGGATATAAATGGGGGAACTTAGAAGGGAAAATATAACACAAGATGATAGATTTCTGAAAAAATATATGAAAATATTTGGTATGGAAGATGTGAATTCAGTACTAGGAACTCAGATAGAATTTATATATTATTCCCCAAAGTACAATAACCAGGTTAGACTAGATATAAATTATATTTCACAGGAACGTGTGCATTTAATTGAGAGCTTATCATGCTCCAGTAATAACTAAGTTAAAAATGTGGGGTAATAAAGTGAAAATGAGACAATGGTGCTTCCCCACCTACCTATTAAAAAGAGACAAGTTTAAAGAATGGATAGTGGAAATCAGTCTGGAATTATAAGGGAAGATAGAAAGTATTCCAGAAACTATAGCTGGTGAGAAGGATAAAATGAAAACTGAGTTTAAAAATAGGGTAAAAAAATGAAAAAGAGAGACGATTCAGAAATAAGATTAATTTAGAGGGGATAAGAAAGGTTAAAATATTGCAGAATAAGGGGAATCTCACAACCAAGAAGAAGCACTATTGCAGAGTGCTAAAGAGAAAATAATGGAGTACACAGATAATATGTATGAGTTTAGAAAGACTGTTATTAAGCAACTGTTTTTTGATACTAACTCCGCAGCACAAAAAAATTTATCACAATGACTTAGGCAACAGAAAGTAGAAAAGGTTGTTACCAAACTTAAACAATCTATAACAAAAGAAATAACCAGAGATCCTGTAGAGGTATTAGAGGTATTTTGAAAATGTAAGGAACATTTGTATAAGGCAGAGAAATGGTGAATTCAAGATAAAGCACAAACAAAAATATTTATGGATGACTTAAATATGCCAAGGTTAGAGGTAGATAAGGATCAATAATTAACAGTTAGGACAGGAGGATATGAGATTAAAAATGGTGATGTATAACCAATCTGCAGGAAAGTCTCCAGGAATAGATGGCATTCTAAAGGAAGTCTGGAAGCTGAAAGGGAAGAAAATTATAAAGATCACGAAGGCTTTGTTTCACAATATTTAAAAAAATAGGAGGCATCAACATCCTAGAAAAAAAAATTTGGTGACTGTATTATCTAAAGATGGTAAAGACACATCAGATCCAGCTTCATATATGCATATTTCAATTTTAAACCATGAATATGATGTGTTTATGTCTATAATGGCTAAAAGGATTGCTAAGATGTTGCCACAATTGATAGGTATGGATCTGTGTGGTTTTGTGGAGGGGAGGCAAACATTTGACAACAATAATAGAACAATGATTGCCCAGAGGGAAGGAGAATGTAAGAATATACCACTGTTGCTGGTGGATCTTGATGCAGAGAAAGCATTTGCCAAAGTAAGATGGGATTATATGAGTTAAGGGGGATATACAAAGGATTGGAGATGAAAATCAAAATGGGAGGGTTCTTCTCTGAAAAGCTGGGTCTGGACAGAGGAACCAGGCAGGTGTGTCCTCTTTCCCCTTTATTATTTGCATTATATTTCAAACCATTGGCAAAGAAAATAAGGAACTTAAAAATTCAATGATAGAATCAGTATGGTAATCAAGCAAATCTGGCTTTATTTTTTGATGATATTATTTTGTATTTGATACAAACAGAAAAGGACATCTTAGTGTTGTGGAACTTTCTGAGACAGCTCCAAGTTTCAGTGGGAAAAGTAATAGAATGGGATGAGACCAAGAAGACATTTGGACTGCAGGCTATAGACTGCCTTTTCTATCAGGGGTTGGTATCAGAATATAGGCAAGGAGAAAGATAAGCTGCTGTTAAAATGGATAAATAGAATGCAAAATAAATATTGCACAAAAACTATAAAGAATCTGTCCAAAGAGGTCAGAAAAGACTGGAAAGAGAGATTAGCTAAGCAATTCATGAAAAATGAATGAGAGGACATATGCATGGCTCCCAAATATGCAACAAAGTCTAAAAGATTTAGGATTTTTGCTTTGAAGTGTTTGCATAGGTACTGTGTACCCTAAGCAGACTCCAAAGAATTTTTCCTTGGGTAGATGGCCAATGCTGTAGATGTGACAGATAAGAAAGATGTTCCTGGGAGCATATGTTTTGAGTGTAATGAGTTGGCAGACATTAAAAAATTCCTTACAGACTACCCTGTCAGGAAAACTAAGCAAGCAAATGAGTACAACTAAGGAAGTTATTTTTTGAGCTGGGATACAGGATCTGAATTGTCTAGACATAGTAAGAAGTTTTTAAGTTTATTCTGGTAGCTCCCAAAAAAGCAATTGCTAAAAAATGAAATCAAAATCCAAACCATCTGTACTTGAAGTAGTAAATATTGTAACGGAGATAAAAGGACAGAAAGTAGGACCTTTAGAAAAAGTAGAAGCAAATTACATAGAAAAATATGGAAATTGTGGGAACAATACATACAAAAATGTTTTGGAGGAGGAATGAGGTTTAAGAAAAGGCAGGATATGAACAATGTATGTAATGCTGGATTCATTATATTGTATAGAAGAATATATGTGACATCTATGTTTGCAAATGTAAACATGTTAATATGGCTGATTTACTTTTATGTAAATGTAAGTTTGCCCATGTCACAAGTGATACTTCAATAAAGATGATAAAAAAAATAATATAACTTACTAGATAGGATATTAATCCAAACTATAGATAAGTGTTATTGCTACCCTAGCAAACATAGCTTAAGGAGGTTTATGTTATATTTGGTAGAGAAAAGATGCTCAAGCAGTACTAGTAATATTAGAACTTTTGTGTAATTTCAATACACCATTTTCATAAAGGTGAGTTATGTTTACTAGAATCACATTCCATTTCATTTAGTAATAAACAAGTGAACTGTATTGTTAATGTTACCAGCCTGCTCTCCATTTTCATAGGTTCCTTGTAGCTGACTTCTTTGTATCGATAATGACTGACTTAAAATGGGCACATTGATTGCTGTTTCCAATTAGTGTGCATGTTTTGTAATACTAATAAGGTCTCACTGTATAATTTACAGTCATACAGAAACGCACATTAGTGTTTGTCTTAGAAATTAGTATATATAGCCTGAGACAGAATGTCATTTCATCTCAAAACCTTTCAGAAGAAAAATTCACTTTGACTGTAACTTCATTTAGGTATATCTGATTACCAAATATATACTAAAAGAGCATTTTAAAATATGAACATAAGACAAAATGCAGTTAATACAAACAGTAATAAAATTATTTAAGGAAGCAATAAAAGTTGGTCAGATGGGCCACTGCTAAAAGCAATATCAAATAAATAAGAAGAATTCACAGAAAACAGTCCAGGGTGGTACACTCCATAAGCTATCAAAGTAATATATTCCAATGGTATAGGAGTCTAGTTAGCAAATGACAGGGGCATGATGTTTCTAGCCATGACCAATGAACTATTAACAGTGTCAAGTCAGCACAGCAGAAAGCTCAGTGAAGAAAATAAGGACCCAGATAAACAGGCAAAAGAAATAATAGGAAAAAATGAGCTTTTATAAACAATTCAGAACTAGAATGGAAATCACTGCATTCTCCTTAGTTGGGGATTTGCATGCTGCTAATAATGAGTATAAATAACCAAGTAGGCTGTAGAGTTTTTTTTTCTAACTGCACTTGTTGAGTCTTGGCACTGGAATGCCCAAGGTGAAAAGTATTATAGTAGCTGAGGTGAGGGGTGACCAAAGCATGGATAGCAGTCAAAAGATCCTAAGGTGCTAAGAGGTGTTTAAATCTTGCAATTTCCTCATAAAATAACTTCACAACTGCTGATAATTGGTTTTGAAATGTCAGCTGGTTGTCAAGGACATCACCAAGCTCAAACATTGGAAACAAAGTCGATCTTCCTCCCACCATAAATAAAAAAATGATTAAAATAGTGATGACATTTTTTAACGCGGCAAGTAAAATGAATGCCTCTTTCTTGGATTTGTTCACAGCTAAGGATGGCCTCCAAATTAATGGTAAAATAATGCACATGTATTGTTAGATACTGAGGGAAAGGAAAGGACAATTGAGTATTGTAAGTATGGCAATAATATAATACTATCCCTCTTCTAATCAGCATACATAGAACAGAAATGGATCAAACCTTGGCAGTAATCCACACTTCATCAAGTGAAAATTCAAGGTATTCACCACAGAAACAATCTGTTGAGAACCTCCTGAGAGATATGAGGTAATCCAATTTACAAAGTACAGGAAAGGCCACAGTAATAATGCAAACACTCAGTTAACCTACCGTGATCCACAGTGCCAAAAGCCACTGAGAGAGAACATGAATGAGCATACAAAACCGGCTAATGTTGACAGTCATAATGCTATGGCAACTGAAAACAAAACAGAGTTGTGGGGGTCCAGGAAGCTATGAAATGGTAGATATGATTCAAGTTGCTCATAGCTATACCTCGCTGTAGTTTTTCAAAGAAAAAGAAGTCTTGAGACAAATCTGCAATTATCAAAATGATTGGGATTCTCATATGGAACCAGAATAACTAGATTTTAACTTAAAAGAGATTAAACAAGTCTGGGATTCAAAGGCAATTCTAAAATCTGAAAAACAAAAATAGCTGGCTTTGGCGTGCTCTGGTGGCAGTTTCTACCTTATAGTCTGGGCAGAGGCAGCATAGCTGGTAAATCTGTGTCAGCCTTTCACAGGTATGTGTCAGCTACTTGGAGAAGGGACACACAGCATTGGTTTCACAGAGAGGATGGTGGAGGACTTGACATGGAACACTCGACTGAGGACTCAACTCTACAGCTTTGGTCAGTGTAGAGTCTTATTTGGGGCCTTCAGAGAGAGAGAGAGAGACAGAGAGAGAGAGACAGTAAGCTCAGCCCCAGGACAGGAGTGTCTTTCCTGTGTGCTCTTAAGGGAAATTGGTCTTGGTGCAGAGAGCTGCATCTGGAAATACTGTGTGCATCTATTTTTGCTCCAAGTGAATGTCCCTCACCGGTGTCAGTGGTGAGGATTGAGGATCCAGGATTACTGACCCAGAGGAGGAACACCACACACACACACACACACATAGATATATATAAATATATATATATATATATATATATATATATATATATATATATATATATATATATATATCTTCGCAGGACATGAGAACATTACAAAAAAAGAAGTTATGTACTTAGATTCCATCTATGTTGTCCATTTTCATTCTTTCTCAACCTGTGGTTTCAGATCCAACCCTCGGATCTAACTCAGCCACTTTCTAAAGCTTACTCTGCAAAGCTCAAGCTCCTTCGCTACCCATAATAGCTCATTCCCCCAGATAAGCTGAGCTCAAGTTTGCTGCTAACATCTTTGCAAAGTATATATATATATATATATACACACACACGCACACACACACACACACAATAATGTACATAATATCAGAAAGGCACTAAAAGCGGTAGAGCAAAGATCAGGAGCTCAACGAGGAACAGAGGTTCTTATTAATGTATCCATCATGTCCTTCATAAGATGGACAGGGAGAAAGAGGCTGGGGAAGGTGAGGAAGAATGAAAATGGACAACACAGAATGTTATGGCAAGTACATAACTTCTTTATCTGATGTTGTCATTTTCCTTTGTTCCTCAACCTGTGGGACAGAGTCCCAGCTACAATAATCTAGGGGGACCTTCATGGAAGGATATTTTGGAGCACTGCAGAACCAAAGGCAGCTCTATTTATAGAAATAATGTCCAGAATTTGACCAAGAAGCAGCTGAACAAATATCATCAGTCAAAACTTTTGTCCAAAAGGCTTGAGAAGTTGCCATTGATCTAGCAGGGTGAGCTTTGACTTGCTTGGGTAAGGAAACACCTTTAGATTCATAAACAAACAAAATGCAGTCTGTTAACCATTTAGCTAAAGTGGTATTGGCCACTGGTTTTCCTTTTCTGTCATTTGAAAAGGATATGAAGAGCTGGTCAGATTTTATGAAAGATTTAGTTCTGTCTAATTAAAAATGCAGCTGCCTATGAACATGTAACACCTATTGTTTGGCATCTACTTCTCAGAAGTACAGGCCAACATGGGAGGACTTTGGCTGACAAAGTTTGCAGACGACTGCAAACTGGGCGCCATAGTGGAAAGTGCATCGGACACGGATATCCTTCAGAAGGGACTCACGGAAACAGATAGCTGGTGCCAGAGCCATGGCCTGAAGTTAAACGCCAAAAAATGTATAGTCATACCCTTCGGGAAAAACAAGGTAACCCCAAGCTACCATATAGGTGGCAATGCACTAAGCACAGAAGAGGTTATCAGGGACCTGGGGACCCAGGTTGACAGTGGCCTTTCTTTTGACACTCACGTTGCTAAAGTGGTTAGAAAGACCTTCTACATTGCCCACCTGATCATGAAGGGATTCACATCCAGATCTAGTGAGGTCATTGTTCCCTGTACTCTTCACTTATCAGACCAATGATCGAGTACAATGCCCCATTCGGGATGTATCTCACCCGACATCTGCAGCAATTGGAGAGACCCCAAAAGTTCCTCACCAAAAGGATAAAGGGACTCCAAAATCTGTCATAGGCTGCCAGATTGAAGAAACTCCAGCTCTATTCAGTCGCATACCGTCTGCTCAGAGGTGACATGTGCCTGACATACAAGGCCATGTCCAACCTGGAATTAATGGACATGCTCCACCTCAAAAATCCAAATCCACCAAAACCACTAGAGCAAGCGACTTAAACCTTAGCACGGATATAAATAGGACATGCTGGAGGGATAGATTTATCACTCAGAGACTCCCTATGCTGTGGAATAAAATCCCGGTCCATGTGAGGCAGAGCACCTCGCTGACTCTGTTCAAGAGAAATCTAGACCTGTGGATGGGAGATCGTAGGTTTACCCCGGGAATCATCTCTGTGTCACTGCTGGACAGAGGCACAACAAACTAATGGGCACAGTATTTTTTCATATAAGGGGTGGCGTAAGCCACAAAAATTTGGGCTAGGCTTATAAATGCCTTAGGGCAGATAGCCTAGTATAAACCTATGAACCTATGAACCTATATAAACAGTATATTCCCCTTTGTTTTTGTAATTGGGAAAGATGACTAACAAGCTGATAGATTGGTTAATGTTATTCTCTGTGGCAATGTTGGGTAGAAAGGACGGATTGGTACATAAGGTCACTCTCTTTATGAAATATTAAATTAGGATATTTGGATTAGAGAGCTTGCAATTCAGATACTCTTCTTGCAGAAGTGATAGCAATTAGAAAAACAGTTTTCCATGATAGGAATTTCAAATCTTCTTTGACTGAAGACTCAAAAGGGGATAAACTGTTGCCTGTTACATCATTGTTAGGTCCCAAGAAGGTGTTAGATCTTTCAACTAGACAATGAAGTAGGAAGGTACTGCTGAGGAAAGCCTTACACAATTTAGATGAAGCTAAAGATGAGGAATTTGCTCCAAGATGATAATTTGAAATGGCTGCTAAATTGTACTTTCACAGTAGAGTGACTTGCCCCATTGTGGAAAATATTAGCAAGAAATTCTAGAACTGCTGGAATAGGAGCAGTAAAAGGATCTACCTGCTTCTGTTGAGCCCATATAGAAAATATTTTCCATTTGCTCTTATAGATTCTGCTAGTAGATGATTAATGGGAGGAGAGACTGAGGATGAAAGCCCGGAAAATCTAGCCATCATTGGAATTGGACAAAACATGCAGTTAGTTTTATGCCTGGGAGACTGGGGTGAGTTGCCCTGATGGATGGGACAATAGATCTGGAAGTGTTTCCAGCATCCACAGTGGGCAAATCAGATGCGAATAGAGGAACCAGATTTGTCAAGGCCAAAAGGGAACAATGAGGATCACTTTGCTGTTCAACCTTAATGCTTTCTGAAGAAATCTGGTGATCAAGGGAAGAGGTAGGAAAGCATAAGGCAGACCAGGAGACCAAGCATGGACTAGAGCATCTCTGGGTGACTGTCCCTGAGGAATAATCAAGACAAAGAACCTGCTGCATTTGTTTTTATGGGGAGATGCGAACAGATCACAGCAAAGCGGACCACATTTGTGAAAGATCATGTTCTCCACTGACTGATTCTGAGACCACTCATAAGACATCAGTAAGATTCTGCTGAGCCTGTCTACTAGGATATTGCACTTCCCAGGAATATGCATTGCGATTAGGAAGTGCTTGGTAGAGATTCCACTGCCACACTCTCATTGCTTCTTGACACAGGGGTAGGATCTTCACCCCCCTTGTTAGTTGATGTACCATAGTACTGATATATATTATCCATTTGTATCACAGTAGTCCCTAGAGGAAGAATGCTGTGAAGTGCCTGCAATGCCAGTAGGACTGCCATCATCTCCAGGAAATTGATATGCAGGTTGGTCTCCTGTGACGTCCATGTGCCTTGGACCATCTGTCCCAGGAAATGCCCCCCAACCCCACCTGGGAGACATCAGTAGTCAATGTGGTGTTTGGGTGGGAAGAACAAAGGGACATCCTTGATGGATCTGCAAGGAGTGGTGCCACCAGAGGATAGCATCTTTGCACACTTGTGATAGTTTTATTGGGCTGCTTAGAGAGTGTTGGTGTTGGTGTAATGACCATTGGACTGCTAAATTCTATTGCAGAATTCTCATATGTAGACGTGCTGTTGGTAACAGAGTTATGGTAGCAGCCATTGAGCCCAAGGCTATGAAGACTAGTTTTGCTGGAAGAGCTGGAATTGCTAAAATCTGTCTGATATGTAGTCTTTGGGTTGAATACCTATCTGGAGGTAGATAGGCCAAGATTTTGGTTGTAGTCAGATGTGCTCCTATGAAGTCTATGTTCTGGACAGCCTGTAACTTAGAATTTTGCATGTTGATGGTTATGCCTAAAGTAAGAGCTAGTATAACAGATAGTCCCTGGCTTGGATGAGTTGACTCCTGGCTGGCGTGGTTAGCAGCCAGTCATCTAGGCAAAAAAACATGTGGAATCCTTGCAGTCTTAGATGACCTGCAACTACCACCATACATTTGGTGAATAACCTGAGGACTGTGGTGAGATTCTCCTCCTCCTCCTCAGAGGTAACGTATTGGAAAGACTATCCACCTTTTTGTCACAGGATTTCATTCTGAATTAAAAATGTCTTTCTCCAAGCCTGAAAAGTAGGTATCTTCTGGTGCGTAAGTCCATCTTGATGTGGAAGTATGCATCCTTCAAGTCTATTGAGCACATCCAATCATTCATTTTCAAAAGAGTTACAATGGACTGGACCAGTGCCATCCTGAAGTTTGAGTTCTTTACTGACTTGTTCAGGGATGTCATATCCAAGATGGGCCTGAGGTCCCTTGTCTTTTTTGGTACTGAAAAGAATCAGTCTTGAATAAATGCCTGATCTGAATTGGTCTGGAGGGACCTTCTGCATGACTCTTTTTTGGAGCAGCTTTGAGATCTCCGTAGCTGCTGCCTGTCTCTGACTGGGTGGAATTTCCAGGAGAGAGCTCTTTTGTTTAGGGAGTTTTGAAATGGGAATGGAATATTCTCTGGTTATGATCCTTTGCACCCACTGGTCATTTATGATGGTTAGCCAAGCTTCTGGGTGTAAGAACAAGCACCCCCAAACTCCAGAGAAGGACAGTCAGGCAACCTTTCAGGAGTGCTGAAAGGGTCTGTCCCAGAAAGAATCTCAAGACCCTTGATTTTGTGGGCAACCTCTGCCACGTGGGTGGCATCTACCATTATAATTATTTCTCCCTCTGCTGATGGGGAAAAAGCTCCCTGAGCCCCCCCCCCCCCACACTAATTTATGGAGAAAGATCTTTGTAGCATAGAAAAATGGATTCTGATGGCAGACAGGGTCTTTCTATCTTTCTCACTACAGGAGAGTTTGTCTCTAAGAGTGGGCCCAAATAAAGATGATCCATCATAGGGAGCATTGATGAAAAACATCTTGAAATATTCTGCAAAGTCACACAACCGCATCCAAGTATGGCGCCTAATAGCAATGCTGGAATCAGCGTCCCTTGAGGTACCCTCTGCTGCATGGGAGATTAACCTAATGGGAGCATTGGAAATTGACTGTAGAGTGGCCATTCTGGAGGAGAATGAATTCCTTTCCTCATTGGACATAAACTCTGTGACTGAGCTAGAGAGTTCTTTGATTAAATCACTCTGTAGCCTAGTAAAATGGGAAAGATAGTTTAAGACTTGTAAGGTGAAGGTAGATGAGGGATAAACTCTCTTGCCACATCTGTCCATGGCCCTATAGGGGGATGGACAGTGGAGCTTTCCTGGGCCAGCTCATTCTTGGTGGCTGCCGCAACAAACATGGCATCTACCGGGATTCCCTTAGTCCAATGGGATCGGTAAAAGAGAGCACTAAGGATCTTGTCTGCATGTTTGGGAATAGGTTCTACAGTGCCCAGTTCCTTCCATGCCCTGCTTGATACCAGCTCGATAAGTGTATCAGCAGGAGAGGACACCCAAGACAGACACTGGCCATACCAAAAAGCCTCCAAAAACACTGTTTACTCATTGGTAGCATTTTGGGAAGACCGTCCACCTTTTTGTTGCAGGATTTCTAAGATGTCTCTAAAAGACACATCCTCAGGTGTAGATCAGGAGGGACATTTCCCCATCATCGAAATCAGTATCTTCTGTAATGGATTTTTCTGGGGAATTCAGGTGCCTCATTTTGTACCTTCTTTTTTACAGAATCTTGGTGCGGTGTTCCGGGAAGACATTGGGCGAGATCAAGGGTTCCAGAAGTGGAAGTACTTGAAGGCTTTGCAGGGCCAGCTGTCCCAAGAGTGGCAGTGGTGAGGTCTCAGAGACAGTGTCCATGGGGGTAAGGAGTGGATCCATAAGAGAGGGAGCCAAGGATTTCCATGGCATAGAGAGAACCCTCTCCACAGCCTCAAAAGTGAAAGGATCTGGAGACAATGAAGACCATCACCCTGGAGCCAAAGCTGCTGGGGCAGAGGATCCCCAAGTCCCCCGTCCCTCTGCTTTGAGATGGAAGTTGGGGCTGAGCTGCCAAATGTTGATGCTCCAAGGGGAAGCGACAGCTTTAAAAACTTCAAAGTCGAGGTCAACACCTTGGAGCCGACATCGAGGCTTAGGCTTCGATAGCCACTCTGCCCTGATGTGGTGGGGCCAAGCAAATCAGGGAAGCTGTCAGGGTTCAAGAGAGAATCACTATAGACTCCAACACCGCAACTCTCAGGGCCTTCGGATCTGAGAGCTCAGAAGCAGTAGGTCAGATATGGGAAGGAGCTAATGGTTTGAAAGGTGATTGTCTGCCCATGGGCCTCGTAGTGGACAGGGCTGGTAAAACCCCCATCTGGATCTGAAGAAATTGCTTCATCAATTTGTTCACCTTTGATTCAGAAAGGCTATGGGAGAACCTGACAGATGATGCTGTAGAAGGTGGCCTGGATGTAGTCTTGGGGGATCTCTCTTTAAAGAGAGACCCTGTGGTTGGAGGAGGAGGCTCCAAAGGCAGGGGAGCTCAGAGATAGGGAGACAACTGTATGGACTTACTCAGATCCAAGAGTCTTGGATCAGACACCAAAGGAGACTTGGATGGAGGTTCTTCAGTGGAAGAAGAGGCTGACTTTCCCAGGGAATGTTTACTGTGTTCCCTGACATCTTGATGCTTTTTTTTGAGGGAGGTTGAGCCCCTGATGTGGAAGAACCTGCAGAATGGGCCAAAGAAGGTAGAAGGCTCTTCAGGATAAGTTTATTTCTTCTATTGGCCAATGCTGTCTGGTGAAACCCCTTGCAAATAGAGCAGGATGCTTCAAGGTTAGCAGGACTAAGACAATATATGTACTACTTGCGGGCATCAAATAAGGAGATCCTGTGCCTACAGGAAGTGCACTTTTTAAAGCCTAAAGGCTTATCAGACATGTTCTTAACAGTTAGGAAAGAAAGGAGAGAGAAAATGAAAGTAACTCCCGCCAAAGAAAAAATGGCCAGAGATCACTGAGTTAAAGTAAAAAAGATGAAGACTTTTTTTTTTAATAGAAAAGGGTAGGAAATAAGAAGGAAGTAGTACTATACAAGATACAAGATAAAAAGAGAGAAAAAAATGGACTTAACTGTCAGTATCAAAAAACAGAGCTTGAACACATAGATCACAATGCTTTTCCTATGAGTGGCAAACAAGATCTGAGGTAATCTGGGGGAATGAGGCATTATGGTAGGAGAGGAACTCAAGCTTTGGAGCCTAAGCTTTAGAAAGCGGATGAGTCAAATCTGAGGGTTGGATCCAAAACCACAGATTGAGGAACGAATGAAAATGATAACATCAGATCAACAGCTTAATTCTCATCATTTTATATAATCCTGATTATCATGGCTCATAGGATTATCTTAGCTCTTAGGAGATCCTTTACATGAAAGTATGTCAGATGAGCGGGGGTGTTGATGTATACCCATGTAATATAAACATAAGACATTACATTGTTTCACAGTCCTTAGGCATCATCTGCCTGAATAAGCACAGTGCAGTCTATGGGATGCAGTCACCTGTCCCCTGCCTCATAAAACCAGGATTCCATGGGATGTGGAGCTGGGTCATCACTCTAGGAAAGACTTGTTGTGAAGACATGCTGTGTTATCAAAATGACATAATCTACCTTAGGTCTTATATGCATACAAGATTATTCTAGGTACATCTATATCAATGTGCACCATTTTGCCATTATCTAATTACTTGTGCTTGACATAGTACTCTGTGATTGAAGTGAGTGATGCATTATAATTATTTGCATGACGCCACACATACTACCATCTGTACATCACCAATAACACTTAAAGAATGCTTATAAAAGGAAGGGCTACAGTGAGTGCCACCATGACATGTGGTTTTAAGAAGTAACTGAGAGGTATCTATGTGTTTTTATAACATATGGAACATTTTGAGTACCTGTGTTATGCCACTCTCTAAGCTACAGTTGCATTTCTACTGATTATCATGTTCATATGTTAGACAGATCTGTCATGTGTTACGCTGATTAACACCTCTGAATGGCTTGTCAAGCATAAACTCAAACATGCCTTGGCATCACACACGCAGCCTCACTGCTGTCATCTGCAGTATGGAATCCAGCCATGTTTGTTGTTCTATGCAAGCTTATTTGCCAGTCTGAATTCCACACTGTGGTTTGCTACGTGATTTGATCCCAAGCACAATGTGATACCCTCTTTGGTGCAATATCTTCTACTCCAGATCTTGCTTCTCTGATTTTCCTGATACCTGCTAAGCTATAATCTATATCCTGGTGTGATTGGATTCCTTCATGTGCTCTTTTTTAACATTCTGTTTGTGTCATATGTAGATTCTGCTACCATTTTATTTATTTATTTATTTATTTTGTGGTACTGTGTACTGTGTATCATTCTACAGTTCTATATTTTAATATAATAATCTGTTACTTCATACCTTCTTCTCACTGCTGCTCTCCCATGTAGTTACTTTAGTATGTTTTACCATATTGCTGTGCTACATGGTAGTTAAACGTATTATTATTTTTTTTTTTTGCAAATTATCTTCCTATGTAAAATAACATTCTGTTTTGTCTTTCATAGTTTTGAGAATCTGATTTATTGGAATTAATGATTATTGAAAAAAAATATTGCAATGTTAAATGACTATAAATCTACTAAGAAAAGAGAAAAGTAATCAGAAGGGCTCAACTCACAGGGCAGAATTTTACTTTCACAGGAAGCATCTTAGCTGAACAGAAAAAAAAGAAAGCTGGTATTAAATAAAAGCAATGCAGTTTATTATAGAAACAGAAAATGTTTTGTTATACTAAGACGGTCTGACCCAGTGAGCCAAACACATCTTATCAAGGACAGAACAGAAGGACTGGTCTGGATTTATACCGTGTTCGAAGCCACACCTTTTACAAGAAGATAGTAAGACAATCAAAACACAAAAGCACCAGGCAAAAAGCCCCAAAGATTTCTTTCCAAGAAAATTAAATGTCGTCAATCCTTTAAGTACCTCAAAAGATTACTACAACTCTATACTCAATAGCCTACTGGTTGCTGTGACCTAAGTCTCACTTTTTGACCCATGAAAGACCCAGTCCTATTAGATTGTCTATTTCTTTACAAAACCAGTGGCTCTACAAACACGTGCACTAAGGACTTAAATCTACACCAGGAAATAAGCAAGATCCACTGGAGAGATAGGTTCCCAACTCAACATATTTCTAGCCTATGGAATAAATTACCAATTCAGGTTAAAGTACTACTCTGGCTACTCTAAAAGCAAGTCTTCATGACTTCATAGATAGGCACAAATATTCACCAGGCTTATCTTGAACTGTCTTGCTTGATATGGGAGGTCAGCAATATTAACTGCTTGAAAAGGGTGGCGAGAAATTTTAAGTTTATCTGCTTAAAAGTGTATACGGTTAGGCATCATCGTCTCCATGACTGTTTGTCTAGTATGTCCTTATGTTCCTATTTGCAGCATAAAGGCTTAACCTAGTATGCAAAACCCCAATATGCCTGAAAACTTTAAGTAGTATTTTATTAACATTTTTATTATTCCTCCTCAGTGTGCATAAACTATGTTAGATACCTCAGAAACTATGTCCAGCACTGCACAAAGCTAATAGTAAATGATTTCATATAGTCAGACCCAGATGACATAGCCAATCTACTAGCAAATACATTTCTCTCTAACTTCATCACCTTCTCCGTCCCATTACAATCCAAGATCACATATCTGCATCTGCTGTCCCTCAAATCTTCCCAAGAACAAGTCCACAGAGTACTTTCCAAGGCCAAGAACACTGCTTCTATGGGAACAGCTAACATTCCAGGCTCCCTTCTTGCCAGCCTGAAGCAGGACTTGTAAACACAATACAGAGGCTATCCAATATCAGCCTCCAAACAGAATTGGTGCTAGACAAATGATTCCCCTGCACAAATCTATGGCATCAACAGACCTGGATAATTATAGAGCCATAAACCTGACCAGCCTCATCTGGAAGCCTATGGAGGTTCATTATGGAATTAATAAATACGGACATAGGTAACCTACAATCACTTGTCCCAATTCCATCAGTATGGGGTTTCAATGCCTATCACATGTTCAGGCACACCAATTAGGCAAAGGCACAGTTTATTTTTATTTATTTATTTTGTTTACTGGGAAAGTCTAGCTGGACACAAGGCCTCTTTTCAGAGAATGCAAGGGGAGAAAAGTTCCATAAATGTAAAGTTAAAGAACAATACATTCTGCTATCATATTTTCACGTTCTAACCAAGTACTAAGATATTATATGCATATTAATACATATTTATACAAAATCATAAGACATAAAAATACAAAAAGACTCCTGAATGCACTTAATACATTTATTTATTAATTAATTAATTAATTTATTTTATTTTACATGTTAACTGGGAAAGTCCGACTGGATACAGGTCCATTTTCAGCGGGGGCCCGGGGAGAAAAGCTCCAAATGTACAAAAACAAGTGTAAATACATACAAGGAATTACATATTTTGAGGAAGTTTAAACAATGCTACAAATCCAGTTCTGATATGGTCCAACAGAATTTTAAGTACACCACTTGTTATTATGGTAGTACTAGCTGGTAGATTTAAACAGTGTCGAAGAGATGTGAAATAAATATGGAAATGGAAGTATAGGGATAGCAATTACAGTTTTAGTTTTGTACAGCAAGGAAAGGATGCAATGTCTCCATATTCTAAAAAGAAAAAACATTTAATCTCCATACTTGTTAAACAAGATAATGACCTGGAACTCTTCTATGTCCAACATGTTATTAACAAAACCCCTTATCATGTCATAGATATCTTTAGGACCCCATCTATGCCACCCTGGGCCCATAATCCCCTATCATCCTAGTATGAAATCCCTAGGTGCTAAACCAAACACCATTCTCCTTGTGAGACTTCAACTACCCCTCAATAAACTGGGAGACTTCATCAATGCAAACCTCACATACCATTTACTTCACACCCAAACTGGGGCAATAAAATCCTGTACATGGTATGAAAAATATGGGGCAAATTTGCTCCCCACCAAGTGTAACTTCCTCCCTGATCAAATCAAACCAATAGTCGATCATATTCACCCCAGGAATGAAGCCTGTAGCATCTTCAAATACCTTGGTATTCAGAGATTATGCAAAGGCTATTCTACTAAAACTGAGTGATGACCTAGCTAAATTCAAAAGCCACTTCCACACTGTTGATCCCATTGCCAAATTTTATACACATTGCTGCATTGATGCATCTGTTCCCCTCAGAAATAAATACAATGTTAAATTCAAAAATAAACCACTACGGCAAACCTATATATCAACAGGCTCTGTAATAAAAGAAAAATAAAACTCATTGCACAAAACTAAATCTAACTGTCAAAGGGCCAAAGATACACTTGCTAAATTAATCAAGGAACTCTGGACTCTGATCAAATCAACCAAAGCCAGATGTGAGGTAAAAATGGCTTCTTTTAATTATATTAAAAATCTTAAAAAACAACGCCCATTGCTGTGCAGAGTTGATAGAAATTATATCACATACAGAGATCCAAGGGACATAGCCAATCTGCTAGTTGACAAATTTAACTTAAACTCCACCTCTAATATTCATAGATCACTTATCCATACTACACCTACACCAATATTCTCCAAAGAACAAATTTTCAAGGTACTATCTAAGACCATATGTCTGTTGGGCCAGATAGTATTACAAGCTGCCAGCTGGCCAGCCTGAAACATGAGTTGTCTGATCCCCAACAAAAGTTATTCAAAATCAGCCTCAAAACAGACCATGCCTGATGAATGAGGGACAGCAACAGTCATTCCTTTGCACAAAGGTGGGGCTTTAATGGATCTGGGCAATTATAGACCCATAAAACTGACCAGTCTTAGTTTTAAAGTTATAGAGAGGATCAATATGGAACTAATAAATAAGGATATAGGTAATCTACAGACATTCAACCCAGCCTAGTTTTTATTTGTCAAAGACTGGTCCTGCTGACTTAGTCTAGTTGACTTCTTCAGAAGAGTTACTGAAACAATGTGTGAGGTCAAGGCAGTGCACACTGCATATCTAGACCTTGCAAAGATGTTTGACACCATCCCACACTCAGGTTTCATGGATAAGCTCTCCCAGCTAAATGTTATTCCCTGTGAAACTCATTGGATAAAAAATTGGTTCACAAGTAGGAGAATGCAGGAATTTAGGGTGGGTAGCTCTACCTACTCCAAAAGACTGGTCAATAGCAGTGTTACAGAGGGATCACTTCTAAGCCACTCAGCTTTGGTATTCATTTTTCAGGCGTCAAAGCTAATGTTTGATAAGGATGACTGCTAACTTGGTGCAATCATAAACTCCCAGAGGACACCAAGATCCTCCAAGGGGACCTGCCCAACAAATAGTTGGTGTCAAAACCATAGACTAAAACTAATTGCTAAGAAGTGTATAATAATTTCATTCAGCAAACATGACTTCCTTTTTAACTATCATATTGACAGCAACCCCGGAAAATTGATCTTATAGTTAGTTATCTGAAACCTATGTCAACAATGAAATGTCATTTGATCACTATGCGTGTGCTTGCCACGGATGAGAATACAGACAGATTCATAGATTTTTAAGTAAGTACTAGGCTAGCTGCCCTTGTAGGCCATTTTAGGCGTAGACAATCTCATTTTGTGTGCTTAAATTAACCTATCCCATTTGGTTAGCGACTGCCTTTACCCATCCCATCCCATGGTCGATAGTTCTATATTATTTATTTATTTACTTGCTTTTGTTGACTGGGAAAGTCCACTGGGCTGAAATGAGCCCCATTTTCACTGGAGGCCCTGGGAGAAAAGCTCCATAACAGTATACAAGTAAAGTATAAGTTTGTTTAACAAGAGTTACCAAATGTTGTTGAGTTATAAGAAGAGCATTGATAAACAAGAGTTACAAAAAAGTAGTTGAATTACAAAAAAAAGTATCAATCAGGAGAATCAATTGGGATATTATACTCTTATATGATTAGAAGTTATTGAAATCAGCTTTGATTCATGGTAAAGGTATCCAATGTATTAATAATTTAACATAGGGGACAGATAAGCCATACACATATGCAATTGCTTAGTACACTTTAGGCAGATAGACTGAGCACAATAGCTTATGTAGTATACATTAGACAAGCATGGGCAACTACACTATTGCTCATGTAACTTGTGAGGAGAATAGGGTAAAGGAACCTTTTCAAGGGTGACCCTCAAGAAGGGAGGGAATAATGAGTATAGGTTAAAAAAGTGTACAGTAGGAATATCAGGTTGTCGAGGAGTTGGAGATGGTACATGGACAGAGCCATTGAGAGAAGAGATATTGGTGTAAGGATTTTTTGAAGGGTCTATATTACAACTATGAAAAGTCAGTTTAGTGAACAGCTTTTACATTGAAAATGCTGTTCATGGAAGTCGCTGCAGGCCCTCACACCCCCTGCTAATTATATATACCAACTTTGAAATCACATGACAGTGAGGAAAGGGAAACTTTTCCAAACTTCACTGTACTGCAATCTCACTATAACAGTTCATTGAATGGCATTTTCGATGTAAAATGCCATTTGCTGAACTGACTTTTCGTGGTTGTAATATAGACCCTTTTTTGAATAGGGGCACTTTTAATGGCCCTGAGACAAGGTGAAAGAGTGTTCGAGAGTTTGGCTACTTGTCCTGAGAAAAGGTGGAAGAGTGTTCCAGACTTTGGCTACTTGTAATGTGAATAACTGGGATCATACCATAGTTTATTTGAGGAGACCCATGCATGGGATAAAGTGTTTAGGAACTGCCTCTGTCCATTAGTAGTACAGGGGACAGTCCTGCGGTAAATGTTTTGTTTCCCATCAATAGATCCAAGTTATTCTTGAATACAGACAGGGATGAACTTTGTTTTTATATGGATGAGCCTGTTCCAGAGAAGCAGTATCCTCTGAGAGATATACCTGTCCAGCCAAAGCATTCTGCTGATGTTACAGAAGAGGTTTAGATTGCTGGACTGAGTATTTCTGATGCCATTTGAATTGCTGATGTGCAGTAAATCTATCTGTATTGGGTCAGAAAATGTCTTATATGCTAGAGACAAGTATATGGACTGGTCCCTTTGAATGTACTTTTTAGCCTTTGATGGGGATTTTAAAACATGTCCTAAGGTGATTTAAGAGGAAATTAAATGTTTATACATAGCTGGAGCAAAATGTAGGTGGATGGGATACAGTTAGCACTAAATTTGTCCATAAAAATATTAGCAGTAAACTTGGGATCAGAATATGTACAATTATTATTATTATGGATCAGCTCAGTGCATTACTGGACATTTTTCCTTATTTTCATTATAACTAAAGGAAGATTTGTAATTTATTTTGGTATTTGTAATGATTTTAAGATTGTACTCTATCTTATATTTTTTAACACTGTTCTTAAGTTCCTTACAGGCATCCTTCAGTGCAGTCTTGAGTTACTTGCATAGGGATTTCTTATAACTTTACATTATTGTTATAGTTATAGACATTCCCCTTCCTTTGTTATAGGAATAGAGCTAATTAATACACAAGTTCTACCAGAAAAGCTTACTTCTGAATTTGCTATTGTATTTATCAATTATACTTAAAGCAGATGGGTAATTACTTTTCTATGCAGTGGTTTAGATACTTGCAAAATTCTGATATGAATGCAGCAGCCCTTTCCTTTGACTTATTTTGCAGGGGTTTGTTGGAATTTTGCAAAGGTGTTCCACAAGATGCAGTAGATTTGCCCTGGAGAAGTCCCTAAAGATGGCCTGGTATAGTGAATGGATGGTACCATTAGTCCTGAAGGAAATGGCTGATTTGTGGTCAGATTTAACAAGGGATGAGAAGATGCAGGTCGGGAGTTGGATTGATAAGGAATAAGTCAAGGAGTGTAGGTCTTTTAGTGGGTAATTTTACAATGTCATCCAGTGTAGTATTAGCAAAGTCTAGGAAAAGCCACTCATACCCACTTTTACAGGTGCAAGTATGCTGATCAATGCTTGGTAATCAAAGCCCCCAGCAAGAAAGTATTTGGCTTTATATTTAATGCCTCAGTGGTGTTATGATAATTCTAATGATCTCTGGGGAGAGACTGATAGTGGTCTGCAGCTAGCAATGAATTACTAGTTGGATTTGTTAAGGATGATTTAGAGGTCCAAGTTAATGTTATGTGAAATTTGATGTAAAGTATTAATGTTTCTGACAAATGCAGAAACATTTGTTTACAGAGAGCGAGAGAGAGAGACAGAGAGAGAGAATGTGTGCCTGAAACCACATATCAGTAAGTACACAAATATGACCATGTTTGACTTGCAGAAAGGCCTCAAATTCAAGAATCTTTCTATTCAGATTCCTAGCACTGCATAGCACCACCGTGATATTGTCCGAATTTGAGTTTAATTTGCTGGAATCTCCATTAGAGGGATGCTGCCTGAACATTTCACTATGAGTAGCAGTGGCGGCTGGTGACTTTAAATCAAAGGGGGGCTGCAGGAGACAGCTGAATGGGTGGGGTCAATGGGAATGGGTATGGCAACTAGAAAGGGGAGGGGCTATGCTCAAAACCACAAAAACTTTAATTAAATACGCTGCCCTGTGTGCTAAACCCTCATTATGAGAGTCCAATCAAGACAAAATGAAGTGTAGAAGAAAAAAAAATATTTCAGTCCATTGGCTGCATGACAGCTTACTTAATATCTAGATGGAAACAAAAAGGATGTGAGGCATGAAAAAATACATTACTTTTTAAATACATTACTGGAATGCCAGTCAAAATCAAGTATAAGAAAAACAAGCAGCACTCAACTCAAACAGCTTCTCCTTGCACTCCAGTTCTAATTATAATTTATATTCAGCTTTATTAAAGTACCAAGTACCATGCTGAAAGTAGCAATCTCTGTGATACCCCCACTTGTAAAAATGCTTCTTATCCAAAAAAGACCTGCTGCCTGATAACAACTATCTAATTGTTTAATGGGGAAAAGATGATCAAAGTAAAAAATGAAAAGCAAACAAGAAACAAGCTCAACATATATTGCTTAAAGGATTACTGCACAGGATATGGACCACACATGATAGACTGGCATCCTGTTTAGTTTGCAGGTAAAGCCTGCAATAAGCTTAACATAATGTAATTCTGTCCTTTATTACAAATACTGTCATATGCATTTCCATACCCAAGGCTTATACGTTATCTAGTTATGTAAGTATTCTCTGCATGGCAACAGCAGAAAGATTTTCAATGTTGGCAATACTGCTTATTAAAACTTACTTGCATCTTACAATATCAGACAAGCTTACCTGATGGTCATTACAGCACTGCTACTTAAACACAGAGCAAAAGGCACTTTCCGAATAATAATAAACATAAATCAACAGTATAAAAATATAACAGAAACCAGAACATTCTGCAAAATCAATGACAGATGAAAAGCCACTGTAGTACTTATGTTTACCTTGGATGGGGGGGGATAGTCTGCACATTTACACTGCATAACTGCTCCTTGCCTTGCTTGGACACATCCAGAGTCACTACATAGGGGAGCGGGGTGCAACAAGTTTGTCACAATTTGAAATATCTCTGGCTGATTGCGATGGCCCTGACACATTTGTCATACCTTTCAACCTTAGAGCAAGAAATCTGGACAAAGCCATACATAGAAGTGGGACAAACACCCAAAAAATAAGGACAATTTTTAAATACTGTACTTATAAACTTAGAACGATAATAGAATAGTAGGTCTTGCATTAGTATGAATTTTCTGAAAGGTACGAAATCTGAAACTCAAATGTCTTTCATTATTTTTAAACTTCAGTCTTTAATGATTTGCCACTAATTTGCCAGAAAACATAATTTTATGAAAAATGGACCAAAAATGTGATGCAAAAATATAAAATAGCCACACAATACAGCTGGGAACCTGTCAAAGAAGGGACACTTTTTAATATTAGTACTGCTAACTTGAGCAGCTGACAAAATAAAAGAATCTACATGCATTTCTGAAATAAAAGTAATCTATAACTGATTATTACAGTTATTTATTAATTGTAAACCCTCCATGTTTTCTTCCAAAATTGCCATTTTGCAGAGGGATTATTAGGGGAAGAGTAACATTTTAAGCCAAAATCGGGGACAGTTGAGAGGTTTGGATATGCCTAATTCTATAAAGCAATTTTATTTGCACGTACCTCTCAACCTGTTAATGCAGGAAATCTGGACAAGGCCAAATATATTGGGGGAACATACAAACACTACTAAAAATTGCTCTTGTATAAACTTAGTTGATAGAATAACAGGTCTTGCTTTAGCATGCACTTTTCTGAAGGTTATGACGTAAAACTCAATGTCTGTCATTTAGTGACTTCATTCCTAAATGATTTGCCAGAAAACCACACTTTTTATGAGGAACAAACCAAAAATAAGAAGCAAATATCTATTCATTCTGCAAAAATATGGACAGCTGAGAGGTATAGTTCAACCAGGGCTGTCTGAGTTTGCTGCCCTTCCCCTCTCAAAATCATGGTCGATTGAAGCCTCCCCCTGAACCATTCCAATATCCCATTCCTTGGTTATTTTGCCCCATTTGCCATAAATACTGTAATGTGCATACTGCTTTACTTCTGCGATGATTTGGATTTCATTTGAAAGATTTTATTTTGCATTTTTACAGCACAAACCCCAATAGATATCTACTAAACAAAGCAATGCAGTCTCACAATGAAAACAGACTTAGCATTAAAACCTCTCTGCCCTTGAAACTCACATGCATTGAAACAGCATTGAAACCCACATTCAAAGAAAATACATTTTGCCAGTGGCAGATAAAGATTAACTTTGGGCTGTTTTCAAATCATAGGCCCCTTTTGGGCTGTTTTCAAATCATAGGCCCCTCGAACACGAAACATACACATGCTCTTTGATACACCTTCCCGATTGTATTGAATTCTATTCCTTGCACAATACACTACAGTTGTTAGAGGACATTTTAAATGTATTGTTTTGAACATTTTTCCAGTAAACAATGAAACAAAATGCATGCACCAATGACAAAACTACCCAATTCAGAACATTTCCATCATAAAAGTCTACTCAACCTTCTACAGTCCACCAGTATCAGTAAATATGCACAATCTGTGAAGTAGTAAAAGTCATCTAAATAATTCCACATTAAAGATATCTGTAACAATGAAGAGGTTGCTGCTAGCAAACAACTTTATATGTCATTGTTTATTCATCTACAAATAAAGTGCCTATTGCCCTTGAGGAATAAATTGCCTATGTTGCATGCATTAAAAAAATGATAAGCTAGTAATATCGCAATAGGGACTGTATGGCAAACTGATAACAAGTTCATAGTTACTACTCTAGGTATCTTTGCCAAAAAGGACTGCAGCATCCACCCACTTTAAAACACAGTACAGTATTAGCAATGCATCTATCTACTGTGGGAGTAGATCCCACAGCCTTCTGCATCAAAAGCAAGTACACTACCTGCTGTGCTATTAACAATGCAAGCAGACACAGAATAAGCAGCACTAAAGTTTTGTTCCCCTGCAGCTCTCAGCTTCTTGTAAAATCGACTCGACATGCAGTTGTATCTCTGAACTTTGCAGCACAAGAAATCTGGAAAAAGCCGAAATTTATTGGGGAGGGGGGGGCAAAAGCCCAAAAACCAGGGACACATTTTAAACATTGCTTGTATAATGTTGGATTGTTTCTAGAATAAAATGCTGTGTTACCACCATACATTTCACTGCCACGTCTTTAACCCAGGGGACCCTGTGCAAAACAGTCAGACAAACATACCACTATGCCAAATCAGCTGTTTTGTGAAAGAGAGGAAGATAAACTTAAATGGCTACCATTTAATTAATTCAGTTCTCACCATAGCTGTCAACCTCTTGGCACAAAACACCTGTACAAAGCCAATAATAGGGGAATACAGCCCCCAGACATATTCAGTGAATTCAGTTCTCACCATAGCTCTCAACCTCTTAGCAAAAAACATGTGGACAAAGCCATTAATGGGGGGGGGGGATACAGCCCGCAAACATTCAATGAATTCAGTTCTCACCATAGATAGCTCTCAACCTTAGCACAAAATACCTGGACAAAGCCAATAATAGGGGAATACAGTCCCAAAAATAGGGACACATTTTAAATATCCATGTTATAAACTTAGAAAACTGCTAGAATAAACAGTTTTGTGTTACCATGTACTTTCTGAAATTCAAATGCCTGTTATATTTAAACATTTAACCAGGAAATTAGACTGACTTGGAACAAAAGACAATTTTCAGCAGAGCAAGGAGAAACTCCAGACACATCTTTGTAAAATGGGAGGACATGCAGACTCCACACAGAAGGCACCCCAGCCAAGAATCAAACCAGAGAACCTGTAGCTATCAGACAGCAATGCTACCAGTGCACCACTGCACTACAGACATTGCAAGGAAAAATGTAGATACAGAAACCACAGATTGTATGAGGAACAGAACAAATATGAGACAAAAATCAGCAATTTGTTTTTAGAAATGGTGGTGGATAGGGAATTCAGGTCCTGGCCACCTGCATCCAAGGTACAGGGTTCAAGCCTGAGTATCTCTACCCACCATCATTTGTTCTCTGTAGCCACCAGTATATAGCAACTGAGGTGTTTTACACACACACACTTTGTGCAGCAGTATAATCCATGTCACAAAGCCTTCACCTACCTGCTGTAAAAATGTGTTCAACAGTATAATCCATGTCATGAAGCCTTCACCTACCTGCTGTAAAAAATGTGTTCAGCAGTATATTCCACACCTACCTGTTTCACGAATGAAGCCCACAATCCAGCCAGCAACCATTTCTACACCTACCCGAAGCCTTTGTCCAACAGTATAATCCACATACTAACGAATGAAGCCCGCACAGCAGTGAAATCCACGCGAGAGCTCACCCCTTATTGGTTCTGCCTGCAGCTGAAGCAGTCCGGAGCTCCTCTGTTCTGTGCGGTCATCACTGCACAGATTCCTGTGTATCTCACAGCACAGATTGCTGGGAAAATCTTTGTCTGTATCCGGACTGCTGATAAAGGCAGTCTGAGTTCCCCAATGTGTCTGCGCATGCACAGAGGAGTTGGGACTAGTGATTTTTTTCTCTCCATTTTTTGGTTTTGTTGTTTCACAGATTTTTCTTTTGTTTTTTCTAAGTGGGAGGGCTGCAGTCCGGCAGTCCGATAGCATGAGCCACCCCTAATGAGTAGACCAACCATGGTGAAATAGAAAGTCCTTGCTACCATCTCATTTGAGGCTGACATATACTGAATTCTATTAGAATGATACCAACTATGTAGCCAGTTTTTGGAGATATTTATCTTGTATTGCTATCTAGGCATATTAGTAAATTAAGATACTATTCGAGGTCAGTGTTTTTCCTGCCATTAGCACATGCCAAGTAAGTTCCAACATGTTTCTCTGTATGTTCCTCTGAATTGTCTACATATTTGCAAAATGCTCCTAATTGTCTTCATATTTTTTGTCCTATCCATCTTAAATGTTTTACTGTTTGGTAAACCCTGAGGATTCTACCAGTCAGTAATGCCAGGCATTAAAGTGTCATACTTTCTATTGTTCAAAGAAGAAACATTGATGCTACAATGTGTTGTATTGTGTTTTAGTAGAGTCATGGTGACATTTAAAAATTATCCCTGATTTTTGCCCTTTGTCCCTCCTATTATTTTTGCCTTTTCCATAATTCTTGAGGAAAGGAGTTGAGATGTATGCTGATAAGATTAAAAAGAGGGAGGGAGAGAGAAAGAGAGAGGGAAAGACAAACTGTTACCGAGATGCTGTCTTCTCTATCACCTCACTTGCACTGCACTCTTGTACTATATAAAAGCAAGCAGTTATAGGTGCAATATACATATGCAGTACATCAGTATGGAGTGGAAAAGTCAGAAAAAATATTACAGTGCCTTTAAACAATTAAATTATTTAAGAAAGGTGATACATTTCTTTCTTGAATAATGTCATTGTATAATAGCAATATTCTCCTGGGAATGCTTGTTATAGGATTTACCAGCAGTTGGCATTGTTTAATCACTAAGGCTTCACTGATGCAATCAAGCCATGCCAGCTGTGGATAAATGTTGTGATACCCACAGCTAGTCATGGTTAACTACTAAAACAAAGAAGTGCTTCCAGACACTTTTTGCTCACATTGATCCTTGGGTTTTCATAGAGCTAAATACATAATTCAGAGTGATAGGGTCATGGAAGTAGGAGCAGTATATCTTTAAGTTGAGCAGATTTTTGCATTATATTTTTATCCTGTTCCTTGTAATATTTGTGGTTTTCTAGCAAACAACTAGGAACTGAAGTCTCTAAATAATGACTGACATTTGAGTTTTAGACTTCATAGCTTTCAGAAAATGCATACTAACACAATAAGTATCATTCTATCAACCTTCTTAGTTGATAAGAGCAATATTTAAAAGCTGTCCCTAATTTTCGGCCTTTGTCCCACCATTAATTTTGGCTTTGTCCAGATTTCTTGAGCCAAGAAGTTGAGACGTATGCGGAGCTGTCGTGTAATTATAATGGTTACTAGTCTTATGAAACACTGCTTAAACTGTACAAAGGAAAGAAAGAAGGAAATAAAAATAAATCACACATGAAAATCTACTTTGTTGAAAGGGTTAACTTACCCTTCTTAACAAACTACTCAGTTTCTGAAAACAGTAACTGCCTCACAGCAAGGAGGCAGCCATATAAATTCCTTACAATAAGCATGCACAGCTAGCTTTGTTCTCAGCCCAAGGCTGTAAGCACAACATTTGAAACTTCTTTAGAAATACAGAATAGTCAAACTGCTAACTCTCAACACATCCATATCTAAGGATAATCTGTAATGCTAAGACAAACCAACCATTTTTCACTACAGAAGTTTAAATGAGAGTCTTTTTAGAGGATTTTTCTGTTCTGGTACACAAGGCATGGCATCCTCTCAGGTATATTAACATTTCTATTAGTATTATTCCTGTTTTTACAAATGCAGTCAAAGAAACTTGCAATTGTCTCTGTTACTGATTATGAGTTTACTTCCTTACTACGAGTGACTGGAAAATCTGCAGAGAAAGCTATCTCAAATCTCTCAGATGTGACTGTAATATAGCATCATTCAGGAAGGATTGCATACCATTATTTTTTCTCTTAAGCATTATTAATTAAATTTTCAATAACAAGGAATCAGGTGCCCGTAAAGGAATTATGCTTGTGGGCGAAAATAAAGAGTTTGATTCTATTTCACTCTCTTCATGCATGGAGCTTATTTTCTCCAGTCAGGATACAGAAATGATTAACTTTTACCAGAAAACCACAAATGTTATGAGGAACAGGCTAAAAATATGAGACAAAAATCTGGACATTCTGCAAGTATCTGGACAGCTGAGAGGTATGCTGCCCCATCTCTCATGACCCTAACATTCTGTTTGAACTATTTCTATCAATAATCATTGAGGGTATTTCAAAATAAATCAATTTCTCTGTTACTAAGAGAGTGTTTTTAGGGCTCATTATTTGGACCGCTGCTGTTTTCTCATTTCATCTATTCAATCTGGATGCAAAACAGCCTCATCAAAGGCAATGTTTATGCTAATGCCATTTGCAGACCCAGCAACTGTTCCTCGGCTATTGTCTCAGTGGTAAGATATGATTTAAACCATACCCATAACTAGCTTTTGGTAAAATTACTTGGTATAAATTTCTTTAAAGAAGATTTCGGCTGCTTGGTATACCAGCTAAGCCAAAAAAGGTCCAGGTAAATGGTTAAGTCAATCACATATAACCACCTTGAGTGAATTTGTTCAGGAATTTATATATTTTGGAGTTTGATTAATGTCCCCACATGAACGGCAGTGAACAAGTGTCCTGTTTTGCAATTGCATCCACTGAGTGATGTGATAGGCTCCAGCTTTCATAACCCTGCATGCAATTAAGCAGGGAATCAGAAAAGGAATGAAAGAATTAATATTCTTACACACACACCCACACACCCACACACACACACACACACACACACACACACACACACACACACACACACACACACACGCCCACACACCCACACACCCACCCACACACACCCACACACACGCACGCACGCACACACACACACACACACACACACACACACACACACACACACACACACACACACACGCGCATGCACACACACACACAGAGTAGTCTGTTCTCCCTGACCTTCTCTGTAAATGGACTACTTTGCCTTCATCTCTGATGTCATGATTTCTTCATCTATCCCACAGTGTGAGTCCTACTACCTATCTCAGGCTCTTCATTTCTACACTCTCATTTTCTCAGATACTATGCCATACAGAAGGACTGCTTTCATTCCTTACTTTTTATTTTCTTTGGCATTTTTTCTGTCACACACTATGACTGACACTCCAGTTGGCTGCAGCACACCTCTGACTGTAACTCTGACCTGCTCACTCAGATTTCCCTTCTCGTCAACCACTGATCCCAGATATTTGAAACCAATAACCTTTTCCACTGACTCCACCCCCCACCAGTTGCTATCATGACATGTTTTATGTTCATTGTTATTCAACTTTTATTAACAGCATTGGCTGGAATTTATGAAAAATCCACAAACAAGTTTGATGCAACTTGCATTATGAGATTTAAAGTCACCAAAGACAGATTGCATAGTGCACATGATATAATCAATAAAGAAATATGTGTCCTAGTGACACTGTGGAAGTCACTGCTGTATTATGGAAGGCTTCTTCCATTGGAACCCTTAAGAAGGCTTGAAACACGTAGTGTTACACAGTCATATGTATCTTCTACCCACCTATCCTGCAAATGTCACATGTAAAATATAAACCTCTACAGTCCCCAAAATGTTAGCACAACATCAAGCTTATGTCTAGAGTAGATCTTCCTGCCCCCAATTGTATACATTACCTAGCCCTTGTGGCTAGGAGACTCTATCTCGCCACTTTTTTCTTTGAATAAATTCCCTTTAATGCTAAAATGTAGGTGTGTTTTTCTTCTTCACAGTTTCTCCTCAGATATGAGGTCCCAGAAGTAGTCAGTTTTATTTCTTACATTCCCACACTGTCACATTCCTGATGGTGGTATTGACCCCCAGCCCCCTTACACTGCATTAGACTTACATTAATAGGCAGTATAAACAGATTACCACCTCTTGACTTATATGTCATTTTCCTGGAAGCAGATTCATTAAATTTCCTCTCCTTCCTACTGTCACTGTCATGACTCTATTAGGATTATGGCTAGTTAGATTCTCCTTACATAGTCCTTCTGTCATTGATAATACATGACAAAGTACAATCAAAACCTACATCTCTAGTTTTATATAGTGTCAGTGCCTATTTAGCTATCTTCTATCATTCTAAATCCATCCCTTACAAATAAAAAATACTTGCATGTAGGGCAAGCCTATCTTATGATTTCTTGACCCACTAAAGCAATAGCAGTAAAACAACTGAATGTTTGGTAGTCAGTGTCTCATACCTAAGACCAAGATGTTTGAACAAAGAATGATCACATCTGGAGTAGACCGCATTCAGAAGCATGTGTATTTAATTCTTGCAATGTTTTACCACCGAGCAGATAAGGATGTCATGTGTGACCGAGGTCCTCTCATGATACTATAATCAGTATCCCCTAGGCTGGCAGACCATATGTACATGGGGGCAGTGGTGAACAACTGGATAAAGTACCACTGTACAGTGAGAAATTATACAGCAGAATAGCACAGGGCCAATATAATACAACCTATTCTATTCAGGGAAGGCAGTTTTCTTAAGGTGGGAACTGCACCACATTGTTTTTTATACATGTATATATATATATATATATATATATATATATATATATATATATATATATATATATATATATATCGTATAACAGTGAGGCATACAGCTGACATGATTGTTGTAATATTTCCTTTTTTTTAGGACATGAGAGTACACCAGACTTAGCACAGATGAATGCTCACAAACATAGTGTCATACTATCCTCTGTATGTTGATACAACAAAGTCTCTTATTAGACCTTAGTTTAAGAGACTTCTTATGAATGTTGCAGTCCTGTGCAAATTATTACAGTGTAATGCCATATAGCTATAGCATAAGGGCTTACACCTTACTGTGTAACATTTTACAATGTTCTGCATTCAGGCCATCATACCGTATGTCTGACTGTGTATTACATTTTAGTTTGTTAATTATTGATCTTCTGTGTTGCTTTGTGTATCTCAGGCTGTGGTTGACCAAAGGTCTAATGGATATCTGTATTTATGTAAATATAAAAAATAAGCAAAACATGACAAAGAGGTGTCATTTCAGAATCATGTTGACTCACCAAAGGTACTGTCATGAAAACTACTTTACATAAGAAAACATTTTTGCAGCCCCACAGAATTCAAACGTATATGTAACAACCCTGAGCTCTTACCTATAATTTCACTGTATGCTCATAGCTCAGTCAAGTTTATTTTTCACTTGTTAAAAATCAAACTTGAAGGACTTTTCATATTTTGCTTCTGATGTCTGTAGCTTAGCTGTTTTGTCAGTTGTTTAGAAGGTCAAATATGTATTTTGTCTTCAGATTAGCTATTCATACATTCAGAAAAAGAAACACTGGTTCTTTGAGAGAGCTGAAGTGGAGATTTGTCACTGAGCAAGCAATAATCATTAATGACTAATAGGGTGTGTGCTACTGTGAAAATAAAACCCATAGGTAGAGGGCATCTACACATCTGGAACAACATTATTTACTCAGTAATGCATACCCAAGAGGGCATTATTATGCTTAGAAAATGGGCTGTCTGTAAAGTGGTTGTTTTACTTACTTATTTACTTTTTTATTAGTGTATTGTTTTTGATGTATTTTAATATATTTTTAATGCAAAATAGTTCCTCCACTTAATGGTTCAAACTTGTAATATATGTAAATGGTGTTGGAAGAAGAATTTTACATCCAAAATATAACATTTTCAAAAAATGTCCTGATGTTTATTTTATTTTCCCTTACTCCTCAAATGTATGGTTTGTCACCAGTCATTAGGGATTGAAGTCATTAAATAATGACATACATTTGAGTTTCAGACTTTATTTCCTTCAGAAAATCAACACAAATCCTGTTATTTAACCAACTTTGTAGTTTAGGCTTTATCCAGATTTCTTGAGCTAAAAGGTCAGGAGTTGCTGCTGCCAGTGGTCAATCAATCACACTCTTATTCTCTCTCTCTCTCTCTCTCACACACACACACACACACACACACACACACACACACACACACACACACAAGTGCTTCAGAAAATGCATGCTAACACAAATCCCATTATTCAAGAAACGTTCTAATTTTATAAGAGCAATATTTAAAATATGTTCCTATTTTTGTACCTTTATTCCTCCTTTATTTTATATGTTATTGAAATTTGTTGAGCTAAGAGGTTAAGAGGTTTGCAAACCTCTTAACTGCTGCTACTGCCACTGCTCGATTACTCTCACTCCTCACACATAAACTCTCACACACACACACACACACACACACACACACACACACACACACACACACACACACACACACACACACACCAGTTAGCTGCAGTGAGATTAGAACACCTGCCTATCTAAGTACGTGGACTGGGGAACTCAGTACTTTATGCAAGTGCCCCAGCACAATTCTGTCTTTTATAAGGATGTAGGACAATTTACAGTGGATGAAATCATGAGTAGATGTTGGAAAAAGATGTAGGGAGGTCTGCATGAAATGAATATGTAGGCATGTGCAACTGTGAAAATATTGGTGCTCCATGGTTTTGGAGTGCTAACTGCAGGATACACAGTTATGCTCTTCTGACTATACACACACACAAACACACACACTCTCACACACACACACACACACACACACACACACACACACACACACACACACACAACAGAGTACTGCACTGGGATTAGCACCGCTACCTAGCTAAGTACATAGACTAAAGAACTCAGTACTTTACGCAAGTCCCACAGCACAAGTCTATATGCAAACAGGTCTCCACATTACAAGTATGGAAAATCTGAATGTGTACTGTCATTATAAAAACCTGCATGGCATTTAAGAAAATATTTCTTATTTATTTCTGCAGTGTTGTTGATATGTTTGTGAAAAAGTACTGAGTGATCAAGGTCACAGTGCATAGGGAGAGGTAACAGATGGCTGCTTCGTAAATATGCGTTATTTTCTGAGATAGTGCCTTCCTTTTGTTGGTGCTTTCACATGTAGTTTCATGGCATGAAGACTAAATGGACAGTAAACAAAGATAATATGTGTTATTGTCCACTTTGCATAATGTACCACTGAGCAGTATGTTTGTGAGATGAATGGCAAAGTGTTTGTGCATGTGAGATACACATTTATACTGCTTTCCCTGTTTGCATATAGTTGATCAGTGAGCAAATGCAAGGCTCATTGATAAAATAATGAGAGTACTGAGAACTAAGTGCATGAAACACACCTGCTGTTTAGCTGACTTTTTGGCAGTAGGTGTAAATGGATTGACATATTTATTTTGGCGCCCAGATGACATAGGGTTTGAATCCAGATGTATGTAATAGTTTTAAATAAGTTGTGATAATGCAATGAAATTGCAATGCCCCTGCACTGGCCCAGTAATCAAGGAGCATCAATCCTCAACACTAACACTAGTGAGGGACGTGCACATTGGGAGGATGACAAGTACACACACAGTAAAGTACAATTTCCCTTAAGAGCACACAGAAGTCACAGTCAGTCTGGGGGTGGTTTTGTCCTCTCTCTCCATATCCCCATTAAGACTACCCATGGCACAGCTATAGAGTTAAGATCTCAGCTGAGTGGTCAAGCCAAAATCTCCAGCACCATCTCTGTCCAACCACTCCTTCATGTCCCTGCCCAAGTAGCTGACACACACACACACACACACACACACACACACACACACACACACACACACACACACACACACACACACACACACACACACACATTGAGATTTGATTTATATACAAACATACAGACATGCTTGGGGAAGGCTGGAACAGGTTCACTAGCTATGCCCCCTTCTGCCCAGCCTATAAGGTAGAAACCACTGCCACCCACCAGCTCTACTTATCAGCTACTATAAGGCCCTTCCCAATGAGTGACCAATTCTAATGTGTAATGTTGCTATTATCCAAATGGTAAGTGTGACCAACAGCAAGGGGATTTAGTGTGGCCTATACTGTGTCACCAGATGCATATGCAAGTACTCTAAGAGCTTAAATATCTCTAAACAAACCAGCCACAATTAAAAGGTTTAAATATATTTAATAATAAAGAATAAAAACACAAGATAATACTCAATAACTCAACAAAGTGACATAGAGTTCAGAATCACAGGAAATACTTTAAAACAGTAGTGCACAACATCCGGCCCCAGGGCCAAATCTGGCCCTCAACACAACACCATCTGGGCCCCAGAGTGTAACCAGAAATTTTTTAAAAAACTGAAAAAATGCTATGCCTTACTCCAGTCACGCAAACTTTCCAGGACGTCCTTACTTACCTAATTGACTGCTGTTGCGCACTCCTCTAATTTTAGCTGCAGAAGTATCTATTATTTGTTGTTTATAACTTGTAATCTGTAAACAATAGTAACCTTCTGCAAAAGTTTGTAATAAGTCATGGCTACAAGCCAGAATAAAGTTAAACTAAAGCTGATGTAGAAAACAGGCAATTTCACGACTGCTGAAGTAAAAATGCCAGACACCGGTACTTATTGTTAACTTATAATTACTTTCTATGTTTTGAGGTGGCCCACAGATGCATTAAGAATTCATGTAGTGGCCCTCCCCATGAAAAGGTTGTGCACCACTCCTTTAAAACAACATTGCAGGCAGTCTCACATAAATGCAGAAAACATCTAAACTACTCTTTACTGTATTCTTATCAATATCTAAGAGATACTATGCCCTAAATGACTTGCTTACAGAGCCAAAGCACAGACTTTTTCTTAGAGATAGTTCTTAAATGAATAATACACATTACTGCTGTGTTAGCTGGATAACATCACTATATGACAACTCTGCATCAAAAATAGTTTTCTATCTGCATACATTATTTCTCCTAGCTGAGATAAACCCCATCATAAACAAGTCACTTATTTTCTTAGAGCATACAAGTTAACTCTGTTTTTTTCCAATAGGGTACACTGTGGTTGCATTCTTGAAGCTCAGCACATAACATACAGTTTAACATAACAAATAGTTTTATTACATTTGTAAGACAAGCATATAAACCATATTACTATTCACAAATAACATAGCATTATTTACAAAATTTCAGCTAGATGGACTGGCAGCCTTCAAAATTCTGCCCCCCCCCCCCAAGAGAACTCAAGCTAGTTTTTCAAGCGGCCTTGAGAAACATTGCTTAGGATTCTTGAGATCCCATCTGCGTTGGCATTTTTAACTCCCCTCCAGTACTGCACTGTCATATCATATACTTGAAATCCTAGGATCCACCTTAATAACTTGGTATTTTGCTGACTGGCATGATGTAACCATGTTAGGGGATTGTGGTCTGTAACTACAGTGAATTTCCTTCCATACAGATAAGGCTAAAGTTTCTGCAGTACCCACACTATGGCTAGACATTCCATTTCTCCTTGTGGGATTCACACTCACCCTCCCACTCATCTCATATTAAATCTAGAGGTCCCCTCAACCTATGCCCATACAACAACTCAAAGGGTGAAAAACCTGTAGAGTCCTGGAGAACCTCTCTGTAAGCAAACAACAGATGGGGCAAATATTTATCCCAGTCCCTCATACACTGGACTGCAAATGCCCGTAGCATGGTCTTGAGTGTAACCACTCAACAAGACCATTAGTCTGGGGATGGTCAGGGTGTTCTTTAGGGGCTTCACCCCACAGTACTTCCACAGACAAGCCAGCAAGTCTGAAGAGAAATTGGCACCTCTGTCAGTCAGTATTTCTTTTGGGAACCTACCCTGCTGAAAATCTCTAACAAAGCATTTGTCACCTTTTCTGCCTCAATGGAGGACAGAGCCACTGCCTCAGGATATCTGGTAGCATAATCTACTACCACTAGGATATACTTTTTTCCCTGTGGAACGTGGGGTATTCAGAGGCCCCACAACATCCATAGCTATCCTCTGAAATGGCTCCTCAATCACAAACCAAGGCATCAAAGGGGCTTTCACCTTGTCTCCTGCCTTGCCTACCTTTTGGCACTGCTCACAGTTCCTGCAGTACCCTGTTACATTTCTGGAAATCCCAGGCCAATAGAAGTTCAGCATAAGATGTCTCTTCATATGTTTTATGCCCATGTGACCTGCAAAGGGAATATCATGGGCTATTCCTAAAAGTGCCACATGGTAGGCCCTGGGCACTACCAACCACTGTATTCTATCAACCTCTAGCCCTCCATCAGGGGTCCATTCTCTATACAGTAACCCTTTGTCCCAGTATACAGATCCCCCCTTCCCTTGAGAATCAGGTGCCTCAATAGTTTCCTCTCTCAGGTCTGGTAATGTATTGTCTGAGAGCTGAGCCTGTCTCAACTCTCTGTTTATAACCCTTCCCAGCTCCCCTTCCACAGTAAGTTAGGTATCCTCTTACAGTTGTGCCTTTCTGTCAGACTGAGTACTACTATTCACCTCTGCCCTTGCAGTCACTCTGACCAAGGGAACATCAATACCCACAAGCACCTGTGGTTCACCTTCAGTCTCACTGCTACAGGGTAGCTCACTCCCAGAAATAACCACCTCACCAGTCTGGCTGCAAGTGTGCAGTCTATCTGGGTCTCCCCCAGGCTACCGGACCCACATTTGTCTCCAAGCCTGACTGCATACAACTGCATGAACACATGGTACTGCAGTTCCAAAACCATTCCCTATCAGGACATCTGCAGGGATATCTTCAAACACACCTACTTGCTTGCTTCTCTCAGCCAAGGTGAACCCTAGACAAAGGTATTTGGAATGTGATCTCTCCTAAAGCTCTGACTGAAGTAGACTGCCCAAGAAAGTAGTGTTCTTCTGTAACCATTGCAGACATCGCAATAGTCAGGTCAGAGGCTGTGTCTCTCTTAGCTATGGCCTCTTCCCCATTCACTAAGATAGGATATACCCTCTTGTGGTAGTTTGGTTCCCTTGTTGTCTTGGGACAACCTACTGTTGGCATTTTGTCATTCCCACATACTGGCTCTCCCAACATTTGTTCCCCAGCTTGCCTCTGTGGACATCTATATGCTACATGCCCCCACTGGTTGCATTTAAAACATTTAACCCTAGGTCTTGGATGTGCACCTGAACTAGTGGCTTCCCCTTCTACTGACAGACTCTGTTGGGGCAGTCTGAGCTGCCCACCATAGGTTCCCTTAGACCCATGAGCAGCATTGGGTGTCCCTTTCTTGTGCAGTGATGACCTGCTTGCTAGGTATAGGTCTCCCCTCTTCCCCAACTCATCTACAGTAAGACATTGTCTATCAGCTAATCTGATTCTCATGTTCTCAGGCAAAGTGCTATGAGCTTGTTCTCTCACCAAAAGTTCTGCTAGTCAGTACATCTTCGAAATTATCTCTACTAAACATACTGTATGAACTACCATCATACCTTACTACCTGCTATACTTTTAATTGTATGTCTAAATTTCTATGCTTATGTACATATCTTATGCAACCATATGTTATTATCTGCTATATTTTTATAAGTGAATGTGTAACCCACATATCCACACAACGACACACCCACACACAGAAACACACTCACAGACACATACACAGACACACACACACACACACACACACACACACACACACACACACACACACACACAGTTCAATGGCGGTGAACGAAAGCTGTAAGAATTCTGGTTTTAAGACATTAAAAAGGTTTGGATTTACCCTTGCACTGTTTATTTTGTATTTTTGGATTGACAGTACGCTGTTGTGGAACCTTGATTTGGTTTACTCTAAAATTGACTTATTTTTAGATGACCTAGTCAGGGACCACACTTGAGGGGAGCGCTGGTTTGCGCGGAGCTCAGTATATATTAAGTCCAAGGTGGCCATTTCTCAGAATATTCCCATTTTCACTGAGATATGCCAGTCTCAGAGTTGCTATATACAAGTTCTGTGTGTGTGTGTGTGTGTGTGTGGGGGGGGGGGGGTGGGTGGATTCCTGCAAAAAAGAAGTTTAAAGACAAAACATGATGTTTGCGATTGGCTCTTGACTAGAGCATCAGGAAAGGGCAAAACTTTAAAAGTGGTGACCTAATATTCACTCACCCACCTATGAAAATAAGTGCTTAGTTCAGCAACGTATTCACACACACTTTCATTTGCCTTGTGTCTGTGCTCAAGGAACCTTTTCCTATAAGCTTCAGGTGTTAACTTAAAAAATTATAGCAAACAATTCTTTACAACATTATAATTTAAGCAGTCATTATCAGACAAAAAAGAAAAGAACAGTTACAGCTTTACCATGGAGTAAAGGGGTCAGGAACTGTACCAAGAGCCCTTGGTCAACATCATACTGTTTACATAGCCTCTCAAACATATGAAAGAAAGTATCAAAATTATCCCCCTCTGTAAATTGTGGAAGAAATTTACTGACTTTTGTTGCTTCTGGGGTTCGGTTACTCCCTTCCCCATTATCTCCATGAGAATAGTGAAGAGTCAGCATCTCCTATTCATGTTGCCTCTGCCTTTCATTTTCCTCAGCATCCAGGCATCACCATTTCTCATTTTCCTCAGTCTCTAGATGCCTCAGTCTCTCTGCTGCCTCTATTTCCAAATGCTTGGCCTCCAACACAAGTCTCTTTAACTCCAGATGGATTTTTAAGTCCTCTGTAGAACAGTTGATCTGTCCATTTTCTGAGTGTTGTACATCCCCAAAGCTAGTCTGATTTTCCTCCTGGTTGCTATTCTCTAATGCAGTTGTGATTAAACCTGCAATCATCTCTGCCTTAGTCATGTTGGCATGCACCAGTCCTTTAGCCTGGCACATGTCACCCAACTGGCTCCTTATCAGCTTGCCATACTCCTCTGCTGACATGCTTGCCTGCTCTCCCTGACTAACTAAGCTAACAAAAGAAATAAAACAATTGTGATATGAACTCTGGATGTTCACTGCATGGCTGATTTAGAGTACAAAAACACCTTCGGTGACTACTGTACATAAGCTACAGGAATTCAATATCCACACCACTACAAGCCAATTAATATGTGATGTGGCTAATTCACCACTGTTAATCAATTAATAGGTGATGTGTATATCTCACCACTATCAATCAATTAATATGTGAAACCCCTGCACTGGCCCATTAATCAAGTGGCCTCAGTCCTCACCACTAGCACCAGTGAGGGACATGCACATTGGGAGGATGACAAGTCCACACACAATAAAATACAATTTCCCTTAAGAGCACACAGAGATCACAGTCAGTCAGGGGCTGGTTTCTCCCTCTCGCTCCAGATCCCCAGTATGACTCCACACTGGCACAGCTATAGAGTTAAGATCTCAGCTGAATGGTCAAGCCAAAACCTCCAGCACCCTCTCTGTCCAACCAGTGCTTTGTGGCCCTGCCCAAGTAGCTGACATACACAAACATTGAGATTTGGTTTATATACAGACACACAGACACTCCTGGGGAAGGTTGGCACAGGTTCACTAGCTATGCCCCCTTCTGCCCAGCCTATAAGGTAGAAATCACTGTCACAACTAGCTCTACATATCAGCTATTATAAGGCCTTTCCCAAAGGATGACCAATTCTACTGCGTAATGTTATCCAAATGGTAAGTGTGACCAACAGCAAGGCTATTTAGAGTGGCCTGCACAGTGTCACTGAATACACCTGCAAGTACACTAAGAGTTTAAATATCTCTAAACAAACCAGCCACAATTAAAATGTTTAAATATGTTTAATAATAAAAAATAAAAGCACAAGACAATACTCAATAACTCAGCAAAGTGACAACAGTGTTCAGAATCACAGGAAATACTTTAAAACAACATTGCAGGATAGTCTCACATACATACAGAAAACATTTAAACTACTTGTTACTGTATTCCTATCTATATCTAAAAGATACTATGCCCTAAATGACTTACTTACAGAGCCAGGCAAGTGCTGATGAGAAGATGTTGTCAGATCCAAGACAAGATACAAAATGTACAGACTTTCTCTTATAAATAGTTCTTTAATAACTAATACACATTACTGCTGGGTTAGTTGGATGGCATCACTATTTGACACATCTGCATCAAAAATACTTATCTTTTAGAAGTTTGCCTGGAACTGGATGTCATAAAACAGTTACACAATTTTACCTTCAAAACCTGTAATTATTTCTGTTTCCAGACAATAGAAAGAATTTCTAGCTGCAGACATTCTGTCTTCTAGCTGAGATAAACACCATCATAAACAATTTTATTTTTCTTATAGTTTGCAAGTTAACTCTGTACATTTCTAGTAGGGTACATTCTTGAAGGGCAGCACATAACATACAGTTTAACATAACATATAGTTTTCTTACATTTATAAGACAAGCATTCAAACCATATTACTATTCACAAATAACATATACTTATTTACAAAATTCCAGCTAGTTGGGCTGGCAGCCTTCACTGAAAAAATGTTTATACTACATCCAATGTGTGTTAGTGTGTGTTAACTTAGTGCGGCATGTTTAGTTAGCATTGTGTGGAGGCAACTGCACCAATAAAAAGGAATTCACTGTTGCTTGGCATTTGTGTATGATGCTGAACTCTCTGCAAATACAGAGGCCAAAAAATGAAGGCCTCCATTGATTTTTGTTTAGTTATGCGCATTGTGTGTGATTCTATTTTTTGACCAGATTAAGGCTATTAAAATGGGGTAGATAGGAAAGCCATAAAATGGGGTCAAGCAGGGGGAAGAACAAAGGGAAATACATTTAGGAAAGTGCAAGAGAAGGTAGGACAGAAGCACAGGTATCCACTTCAACTGAAAATATCGTACAGAATATTAGCTGGATTTGGACACTCACCTCAACAAAAAGGCATGACAACAATGCAATCATGTTGTACAGTCAATTGGAACAGATCAAGTATGTCAAGAAGACACATGTGCAAAGTGGAGAGCTATGTATGGGATGATACTTTGTTTTTTGGGAAGGGTGACCTTTTTCTTTTTTAATTTCAGTAAGAGGGGAATGCTGGGTAAGGGATGTAGGTATTTCTGGGTCAGGGATGTAAGGTAGTGAGGAAACAGATACAAACAAACAGGACAAACAAGTCAAGAAACAGGAACAATGAGGAACAAAAAAGGTTGGGGGACATCACAATTGGGGTTAGGAAGGGTGCAAGAGAAGTCCATGCTCATCAAATATGGGGGTCACTTGCAGGACACTTGCAGGACTGTCATCACTGTAGCCTTACTCAGCTGGCTGTTGGAGTGCTTGACATCTCCTCTTCCTACAGATCATGAGGAATAGTAGCCTCTCCATCCAGTGCAGACATACACCAATGGTGCTGTGCATGCTCCAACACACCAACACTGGCATCTCCATGTGGGTGAATCCCCAATTCTGTGTTTTAATTGCTGCACAACATTACTAAACAGTGTTGCATGATGAAAAGCAAAAAATGCAGCAATGTATCCATTTTGACATTTAGAATGTCTATGTCTAGTCTGCAGGTGTTCTGTCTGCCTCCTGTGTGTGCCACTAGTCCAAGTATGCATGATAATAAGCATCACGCAGATAAGATAAGAAAAGGTAGACTTGTTTTAACTGTGTGATCAGTGTTTATTAGCTGTCATCCTTAAAAGTCAAAGGTGGGACTTGAACCATGATGTACACATAGCATATGCTTTGTGAATCAACATGTTTAGCAGATGTGCTACACTCACAGGTGATTCACAAGTGTAGTTGATGTTTTAATTATCAGAGAAGTACATTACATGACATTGATTCTGTTTATCTATTTCCTATGTTTGCAGTTTACTGTTTGCAGTAAGCTGTACACCATGCAAATACTGGCATAAAAAAGTAAAAACAAGACAAATGTATAAAATAAACAGCACTACAAAATATATGTTAGTATACAGGAAATAATTTTACACAAGTCTGGATTTAAAGACTCACGCCAATGAGCCTTCAAAACACAGTGTAATGAAGTCTTCACCCTCTTTGCCAGGGAAATATCTTTGCAGCAGAGAATAAAAATCATTGTGTATACAAGCAAGTCCAAAATCATCCACAATACCAACAAGACATATGACACTTACACACTTCTGATTTGTTTATACATATGTTAATTTCAGATGTAGATCAATAAGTGATCACACAACCATTTCTGACTATTGTTTGGAGAAATGCAGCTCTGTCTTATTGCTGTATGTTGTTCAACCTTCACTTATCTAAGCAGTAATCTGAAACATGCAGGCTATAAGGCATTTTGTATCATTGTCCTTAAATGTCAGAGAATATTAAATGGCAATAATATACAGTTTTCAACCAATGTAGAAAGGTTAGATGTTACTGAACAGAAAGCGTGAAATGTGTGCTGCTTACTTACTTTTAAAACATTGATACAATTACACTTTGTAAGTCTAACCTGGCTGCTACACCTTCTAGAGGTAAGGGAGTATGAATTGTTATTGTATTTTCCTTCTTCATAATAATAATCATTCGCAGTTGCAAAACAGTAGTAACAAACACTGAGGGAGTGCCTGCACTATGTTTACATTTGCTACACAGATCGAAGAATTTGGGATTCAGCAGTTCTAATGAGTTCACACCTCATTTGCATTTTCAACATGCTCACAGCCCTGAATCTGCACTATAAAAAGGTAATCATGTAGCCAGGAACTTGAAGTTGAGGATACTTGTTTATGTCAAGATCAGTAGTCTTCTGTGCAGATAAATCAAAAGTAATAGCAGTCTTCTTGTCTACCTTACAGGGCCTGTGAAATCACTTTTGTTACTGTCATACAGTTTGTAAAGCATTTTAGCTAGTTTCACTGTGTGAAAGGTATTAATTTGAAATGTTCGCTATTTGTTAAGCATCCGTCTGTTCTGATTTCCTGCAGGAGTGTATCATATAACTGATTTGCTTGCAGCTAAAAGCATTCTCTGGAGTCTCCTTGCTCCTTTATTTGTTTAAAACTTTCATCCAGTGTCTTACTGCTGTTTTTTTTTCTGCTGTGATAAACATTTCTGTACTGTTTTCTGCCTGAAATAGTGTAACTAGTAGCTGTAGCATACTTTCCCACTCTCCCTCCCTATCGGTGTTTTGTTTTTATACTTGGTAGCTTTGCAGTTGCCCACCTCTAGTGTAAATTTGATCTGAGACACTCCTCCCAGTCTAGTGCCATTAGCTCATTCTACCTAATACAGAGAACAATTTGGTAAGGCCAACCCCCTTAGTTTCTTAACTCTGAATTATCTCCTTTCTCCCTTTCCACTTTATAAAAAAAATGTATTCAGCTGCTTTTGCAGTATCTGTGTTCCCTCCTCCTACTCTATCCCTTCATCTTGTTTTTTCTGCCACTAGTTCTGTAAAGTGTTTAATTGCATCTTATCTGCTGCATTTATTACTGCTTGTTTTAGCCTGTTTAAATTTTAAGTGTTATTCTAAGCCTCTTAGTTTTTGGTTTAAGCACTTGGGCTTTAGGCCTACCCCTTAGCTCTCCCTGGCCTGTCTCCCTCAAATTCTGACAAATATGGATGGACAATTTTCTACGGTTTCTCCTGCCAGCCTTGTTGATATGGGCATCTTGAGACAGTGTAGCAACTGCCTCATGTACACGGACAACCATCTACTACTACCACCTAGGAACACAATTTGCAATCACATAAAGAAGCTAAAGTCTATGCTCTATCCCTCACATGCCAGTATATCTGGCGCTAAGAAGGTTGTCAATGCAATCACTAGCCTCAGCCACCACCCACAACTACACAATACACACCCACATATGCGGAGGTTCTCAACAAAAACAAACCCAAACAAAGGAGGCTTCAGAGGCAAAAACACATGAGAATTCCACAACCCTCCATACCACATACCATGCATAGTCCAAACACCAGTGCCTCGCAACCATTAATGCCTAACCATAAACCCAACATATTATTCATAGGAGACTCCATTGTGAGACACACAGATGTGCCACTCATCAGGCTGGATAAGGAGAAAGTCACGGTTAGTTGTTTGCCCAGTGCCAGAATCCACCATATCACACACTCACTCAAGCAACAACAGGTGCTGTTATGACTGTGTCATAGTCCATGTTGGTGTGAATGGCTTGAGACGTACCTCCCTGGACTATATAAAGAGAGACATGATTGAACTCACTGAATATGTGTCCCAGGCAGGTATGTCCCTAGTCTTAAGCAGCATTCTACCATCACCCAGAATGATTCCTCAATACAAACAGAAAATGATTGAGTTTAACAATTGGTTTAGTTTCTAGTGTCATTCCATTGGGAACCAGTGCCTGACAGCCTCGGAAGATATGATCGACAGACTATAAAGCTTTGCTAGGGATGGCTTGCATCTGTCTCACTTGGGCTTCAGGCTTCTGGATAAGGCCCTTGCCTCCCCCACAGTGTCTTTTTTAGGAAAAGTCATGATGCTGATACTACTGACATAAAAATCTCAACAAAATGCAAATTAAAAGTCATGCTGCTAAATGCTAAGATTCTAAACATGAAACTGCACTCATTGTAAGTATTCTTAACCTTGCAAGATGCTGACATTTGTGCATAGGTTCATAGGATCATAGGTAGGTACTACGCTATCTGCCCGAAGGCATTTAAAAGCCTAGCCAGAACATTTTGGCTTTTACCACCCGCTTAGATTAGTTCCTTGTGCCTCTGTCCAGCAGAGCCACTGAAGTGATCCCCGGGGTAAACTTTCTGTTTCCCATCCACTCGTCAAGATTTCTCTTGAAGAGTGCTAGCGAGGAGCTCTGCCTAATGTAGATTGGAATCTTGTTCCAAAGCATGAGTAGTCTCTGGGACAGGAATATATCCCTCCAGCAGGTCCTATTTATTGATGTGGTGAGGTTTAGATCCCTAGAGTGTGTGGCCCGAGGGGATATGGTTTTCTTTAGGTGGAGCATGTCCACCAATTCTGGGTTGGACATGACCTTGTATGTCAGGCAGAGATCACCTCTGAGTAGGCAGTATGCAACCGAGTACAGCTGGAGTTTCTTCAGTTGAGCTGCATAAGGCATCTGTTTGAGGCCAGTGATCCTCTTGGTGAGGTACTTCTGTGGTCTTTCCAGCTGTTGCAGGTGTCTTGTAAGGTACATCCCAAATGGCCCGTTGTACTCTGTGATGGGTCTGATGAGTGATGAGTAGAGGGATACAATGACCTCTTTTGATCTGGATGCAAACCCTTTTGTGATTATGTGGGCCACATAGAAGGATTTTCTAACTTCTTTGGCAATGTGATTATCACAGGAGAGATTACTATCTACTTGGGTCCCCAGATCCCTTATTCTGTCTTCTGTATTTAGGGGACTACCACCTATGTGGTAGTTTGCGGGTGCTTTGTTTTTTCCAAAGGGGATGACTATGCGCTTTTTGGGATTTAGCTTGAGGTCATGATTTTGACACCAGGTATCCGTCTCAGCGAGACCCTTTTGGAGGATGTCTGTGTCAGCCGGAGAGTCAATTAGCTTCTGGAGCATTTCTCCCTGGGCCTCCGCTGAAAACAGGATCTGTAAAACCTAGTTGGACTTTCCCGGTCAACAAATGTTAAATAAAAATAAAAATAAATAAATTATAGCCCCTAGTGTGCAGTCATCTGCGAACCTGGTCAGCCATAGTCCTCCTGTGCTTGTCTGTACCTCTGAGAAGTATAAGCCAAACAGGAGGGGTTCTAGGACTGAGCATTGGGGAACGCCACTTGTAACCAGTTTATAGTTGGACCTAGCTCCCGCAACTCTCACCATCTGGGTTCTGTCTGTGAGCCAGTTAGCAACCCATCTTGTGATATAGGGGTTTATGTTCAGGCTGGTGAGCTTGTCTATAATACCAGAATGGGGAATGGTGTCTCAGGCCTTTGCGAGGTCTAGGTAGGCTGTGTGTACCACCTTTCCCTCGTCTATAGCCTTGATAACTGTCTCAAAGAAGTCCACCAGGTTTAGGAGGCATGATCTGTCCTTAACAAAGCCAAACTGGGTAGGGTCCAGTGTTTGGAGGTTCCCAATGTCTCTGTTAATGAGTTCCATGATGATGTGCTCCATAGCCTTGCAGACCAAGCTAGTCAGGCTTACAGGGCAATAGTTCCCGGGGTCTGTTGTGGCTCCACCTTTGTGGAGCAGAATAACCATTACTGTGTGCCACTCTATGGGTATGTAGCCTGTGGAGAGGCTGAGTTTGAACAGTGTGTTTAGGTGAGGGGTTAGTTCATCTTTGAGCTCATGTAGGACGTAGCTTGGGACACAGTCCGGTCCCATTGATGCTGTGTTTTTGGCTATGCAGTCACAGAAACCTGGTTCAAAGCTATGGAGAGCACCCAGCCTTACTTGTTTACTCATCCTATTCAGACCTCAAAATGTGGACATCAAAGCCAAAGGAGATGGAGTTTCAATATATATTAAAGACACACCCACACCTCCAGGCTGGTCAAACATTATGACACACAGGAGACACTCCAGATGCAATTAACCATTGACAAACCCCTATTAAAATTATAGCTAACTACAGGCCCTCAAATTTGACTCAAGATGCCCACTCTACCTATCTGGACCTCTTCAAATCTATCAAGATTCAACCCTTTACCCTGATCCTGGGTGACTTTAATTACCCAACCATAGATTGGAAAAACTACTCTTGCCAGAACACAAATGCCCAGAGATTCCTCGATTTTATCAATGCAAATGCCTTGGAACAGCTAGTCGATACCCCCACAAGAGGTCATAATATCTTGGACTTGGTAACTGCAATACACCTATGATGTTATCCTCCCTGGTAAGATCTGACGATAAAGAGGTCACTTTCAAAGTCATTATCTCCACTGAACCCCCTCTAGCTGGGGTCAAACAAAAAAAACTTCTCCAAAGCTGATTAAAACCTCTGAAAAATGGTATAAACATCTTCACAGCCCCCTCCCCCACTTTAGGAACTGGCATCAATGTCCAAATCTATACCAAAGTGCTATACGAGCATGGAATCAGGAATACCTGACAGGACAAAATCATCCTCTGTAAGGAAGAATAAACTTGTCTGGTGGACATCTGCAATAAATAAACTATATAACAGAAGGAAGAAATGCTGTCCAGGACCAAGAAGGAGCAAGAAGGAGCAGGTGATCAATTGGAAGCAATCTCTCCTTAGACTGAACAAGCAAATAAGAGCACTAGTGAAATCCTCTAAAGCCAACTTTGAGTCCAAATTGGCCACATCTACTAGAGGCAATCATAAGGCCTTCTTTGCATATGTCCACAATCTCAAAGGAAGCAGCCAGATCTGTTCAGAACTGGTGGTCAAGGACACCACATACACAAATGCTGTAGATATAACCAATCTACTGGATGACAGATTCAGTGAACAATTCTCCTCTCTACCCCCCATTAGTAAATCAGGACATTCCCAGTACCTGCCCCCACCCCTTATCTCTAGGGAACATGTCACCACTGCCCTCTCAAAGCAAAAAAATACAACCTCCATGGGACCCAATAACATCCCAGGCTGCATCCTACATGAACTCAGGCATGAGATTGCAGTACCATTAGGCAGTCTATTCAAGCAAAGCCTGAGTATTGTTTTTATCTCAGCTGAGTGGAGGACAGCCACTGTCATCCTCATCCCTTTACACAAAGGTGGAGTGTCCACCGATCCAGGAAATTATAGACCATCAACCTAACTAGACTGATCTGCAAGGCCATGGAATGGATTATTATGGACCTCATTAACAGGTACATTGGCAACCTCCAAAAACTTGATCCCATACAGTGTGGCTTTGTCAAGGAGAGGTTATGTCTGCTAAATCTGGTCAACTTCTTTGAGACAGTCAACAATGCCATGGACGAGGGGAAGACAGTGCACTCTGCCTACCTTGCCCTGGTCATAGCCTTCAACACTATTCCCCACTTGGGCATAGAAGATAAACTCTTTCAACTAGGCATCAATCCATGTGTTACCAGATGGGTAGCAAATTGGCTCACTAATGAAACCCACCTAATCAACATAAGGGAAGCCACCAGAAGCAGTAGAACTGTAACAAGTAGCGTACCCTGGGGATCACTCCTGGGGCCTCTGTTATTCAGGATATACTTCTCTGAGGTGCAGGTCAAAACTAGTGGACTATGGCTGACCAAGTTTGCAGATGATTGCAAGCTGGGCACAGTAATCAATTCCCCAAGTGATGTGGACATCCTCCAAGAGGGTCTCACCCAAACAAATGACTGGTGCCAGAAACATGGCCTCAAGCTGAATGCCAAAAATGCATCATCATCCCTTTTGGGGAGAGTGACATTCCCCACATATTATCACATTAATAACAATGTCCTAAGTACACAATCAGTAGTGAGGGATTTGGGCACCCAGGTTTATAGCAACCTGACTTTTGACCACCATGTTGTTCAGTTGTATGAAAGCTTTCTACATGGCCCACCTCATAAGTACGAGTATCTCATCCAGCAACAAAGAGGTCATAATATCCCTGCATTCCTCCCTTATAAGGCCAATTATTGAGTACAACACCCTATTCAGCATGTACCTCACAAAGCACATGCAGCAGCTGGAGAGACCACAGAGGTTCTTCACCAGAAGAATCCAGGGCCTCAAACACCTACCCTACATAGATAGGCTAAAAGCCCTGTCTCTCTACTCAATTTCATGCAAACTCCTCAGAGGTGACCTCTGTCTGGCATACAAAACATCCTCAGACCCCACCTTGATGGCACTGCTGCATATCCACAAGTCAAGCTCCATTCAAGCAACCCATACATGGTCTGTGATATCAATAGGACTTGTTGGTGGGACATATTTATGTCCCAGAGCCTCCCCCATGTGTGAATAGACTCCCTCTCCCTGTCAAGCAGAGTAATTCATTATCCCTTTTTAAGTACAACCTGGATAACTGTATAGAAAACAGAAAATACACTCCTGGGATTCCACCTGTGTCCCTGCTGGACAGGGGCTCTGGATACTAACTTGTCTAAACATGGGCTAAACTCTTCGCTAGGCTTATAAGGGCCTCAGGGCCAGTAGCCTAGCAACCTCCTATAATCCTATGATCCTATGTGGATAACACAGTTGAAGATTGCTTTTACTTTGGATTTATCTGCACAGAAGACTACTGATCTTGATAAGGTATTATTGCATTTTTCAGTTAAATAACTGGATTTGTTCATGTCAGGAAAATATTTTATATATGTATTAGCAAATGTTACTTTTATCTATATGCACTTTTTAGAAGTTTACTGATGGGTATAGGCATTTTTGTCAGGGCATGTAACTTTTACAGATGCACAGCCTTATTAACTTTCATCACGTGTTAAATGTTGCGACTATTTCTCTTTACACTCTTCAATTGTTATTTCCATAAAATATAAATGTCCTGTAATGTCAATGACACAGGGATGTTAGCCATCTAGGATGGCCCATAGACACCTCTAGGGGAGTGCTGGTTATAGGTACATGTGACTGAAAACTGCATCAAAATGAATGTTTTGTGGTAAATGTGTACACGTTTTTGGGACAGTTTCTTTGATAGTAGTTATAGCAAGTCACTGAAAGTTCTTATTACTTTCTTTGGTAGCAAAATGTCATTTGCTTGTTGTTTTGGGGTGGGGCAGACAAGTTCCATGTCTATGTTGGCACATAGAAAATTGTTTGTACAGAGGTTTGTTTTGCTATTGTTAATCCCATAGTTTTGGATCCAGCATTGTTTTGTGTCTGACTGTGATATGTTAAAACAACATAAATCCTTTTTTATATTTGAATATATTTGATTTTTTCTCCAGTGGGTAGTATTGGAAAACTACTTCCTTATGAGTTATATCTATGCAGGACTTTCATTTATGTGTATTATCCTTCTTTTTTGTTTTATGTCACCTAGGAGTATGGCACACAAGCATCCCAATCCCTGCAACCCCCCTTCTGTGACTCTGAGAGTGATGTTATTCTACAAGCCTTTAGGTGACATGGTAGTTTTCTGTTTGAGAGAGGCCATAGGAATATGTCTAGAAGAATGAAAATTTAACAGCAGATAGTGTAAGATGTGAATGCTGTTGGGGGCTGCAACATAACATATCCGATGCATCACAGGGCCACTGATATGATTTCCTTAGCCCAGAGAAGAGCAGCTGCAATGGCCTGTGGACAGATAGCTACCAGGGGGACTGCTACATAGCCACCACTGACACCAAATGAAGAGTTCCTGCCCACTGTCAGGGATCCGGAGAGCTCAATGAAAAGTTCATAATAACATGTGATTGATGTTGGTGTTGCTGTTTCAGGGAGGACAAATATGCCCCAGCAGGAGCTTCCATGTAGGCTTAACTATTGCCAGTTGTGAAATTATTCTTGTATAATAAAATATTGATGGCAATACTTAGGTTTGTGTACCAATTTTTTGGGGGGTAGTTGATACCATTAACAACACATTCTGGTTCATTACACATGGGCTTGGGGTGGATGTCTCATCCAAGTTTCTGTTACATGTATTATTAATGGACTTATAAACGGCCAAAACTTTTTCACCCTCCATGTTACTGTTAATTGTGATGATGGTATCCTTACCTTTTGCTTAACTTCTTCCAGGACCATCCTTCCTAGGAACACTTTTTTCAGTACTGTTGAGCAGTTGAAAGGAATATTTATTTTAGCAGTATGTGTGATATGGGTGTCAGTGTATTGCTGTAATGTCTGTAATAGTGGCACCATTGTTAGTTTGTTAGCATATATTGAACTGTATTAGTGTACAGCAGCTATTAATTTCTTTCCTGTGTTTGATGGTTATTATCACAGGTGATCTTGACAGTGGTAGTGTAGGACTCTTACCACCTGATGTCAGAGTATTGGCAGACTTTAATGATTATGGAGGCCAAACAGAGACACAGTTGGGGAGTGTAGAGGTTGAATATGACAATGAGGTTGACATTCAGCCATTCACTGTAATTCCCCTGGACAGAGCCAGTAGGCCTATGGCAACCCATTCCAGTGAGTTCTCAGATATTGGACAGGTGGAGGGTGAGATGCTTGATCGAGGTAGTGTTGTTAGTGTGGCTTTAATGCCTGTTGACTCTGACTATAACCAAAGTGTGAGTGAGGTGCCAAGCAGGAGGGTTATTAGGGGTACTTGGAGGAGGCCTGCTGTCCATCCTCCACTTGATCCAGGTGTGTCTTTCCATGCCAATCAGCATATATTTAGGGTTGCCATGACGGCCCATACACATTCCAATAGGGCCTCTGAAGAAATGCTTAGTGCTGTAGATGTGGCACAGGCTGACATGCATGACTGCCTCCACCATGTTGCCAATTCAGTGGATCAGATGAATGACACTTTGTAATGGGCAGTGTTTGTGATAGAACATCTTCTGGGAGGAGGGTGGCATCCATATGGGCATAGGTCAGTCACATCGATGTTAGCCGATGTGGCTGTGACTGATCATGCTTCCATAGTGGCACTACTTCCAATGCTCCATCAGTGGTTGAGGTGTCCACAGCCAGATGAGGCAGGCCATGGGGTCCTGCCTCTGGGCATACTTGTGAGGAGAGCTCATCCACCAGACATCAGTCATGTTCAGGTAGCAACAGTAGATTTGACCATGGGTGTGGATGTGCCAGTGCAACTCCTTGCAGAGTCAGTTCTCATAGCTGGGTACATCAAAGATGAACTCTCACCTCTACCATACACAGCTTACACCTGTCTGACATACCAAGATGTAGAGCTAGCACAGAGCCTGGCTGCGCTCTTGCAGACACTCACCCACCAGTTTCATCTGGGTGTCCATACAGACATGTACACAACAGTTACATGGTTCACTCATGAGGTTTAAAGCTCATGTTTCAGTGACCATTTGATACTTTATCCAAATTTCTGCCCGCTTCTCATTTTTTCCAACATGCATTCACTTATCTTTTGTGTCAGCCTGGGCTTTCTACACACCCCCCCCCCCCCCACAATGCCATGTGTAAATGATGATAACTGTGGCATATCCTTGCTTTCTATCATTTGGATTCAGGAATATATAAGCTTTGTGTCTGATGCTCAGGATGCATAGTTGACTTAGTGCTTAGAATATCTGCTTTTGAGATGCTGTTTTTCTAATTGCATTGCTTTCTTACAGCTATTTGTAATGTGTACATGCCTCCCACACTCTTATAGCAAAAAAGGTAGACCAAACCATAAAAAAGTGGTAGAAAGGCTGAACAATAGGGACACTTTTTAAATATTTTGGTCTTATAAAGTTAGAGACAGTTGATAGAATCAAAGAGTTTTTGCATCAGTATTTTTAACTGGAATGTGGGTCATTCATTTTTAACTACTCACTTTAATGATTTGCCAGTACAAAAGTATGAGGCCGAAGTTAGGACATTCAGTGACCATAATTACTTTTGAGAGGTATGAATGTGTGAAACCTTTGATGCCTGAGGCCTATTATTGATAGACAACACATGTATTCACATATGTTACCTCCTGTCACATTTTGAAGTAATTGCTGCAAACATCAACCACCTTTCACTTATTTTCATTACCAAGTAACAGTATTCAAGGCTATGCCATTCATTTGTATTATTACAAATGTTTTGTTCTATTCCATTGTTTAACACTTACCTTGTAAATCTGGCAGTTGTTACAGTTTTAGTTCAGGGTTGAGTCTGTCTGATGCTAGGAGTACACAGCCATTACATGGGTAGGTAAAGGTTGTGAGCATTGCCTGGCATCAATGTTACTATACGTATGTACATAGGAGGAAGGTTTTAGCTCCTTAAGTAGTGAGTGAGTGTCATATGTGTTGCTTCTTAGCCAATATGAGGGCATATTGAGCTCCCCTATGTTTGTCTACACCCACAGCAGCTGCTAGTTCCCACTCTGAATCCTCACCTGCCATTGGTGAGGGGATGTATGCCTATTCCCCTTGTTGATCCTACTGAAGTCTGTTTTCTCAGGATGATGTTGTGAAGCATGGCAGATTTCAGTAAATGTACATGGACTGTACTGCAGAACTACACAGATGTATATGGGCACTGGAACCTGACTTCATCTGCCCAAACACATGATCCATGACATTTCTGGTTTGAGTGTTTGCCTCATTATGGCATTCTTCAGTGGGTGTGTGTGCATTTATGATGGACATCATCAGCCATGGTGCCAATGTATAACCTGCATCCCCCAGTAAATGACCCTGTGGGATATAACCCCTAGTGAACATCTGATACATTTGGGAGTTGTGCCAGATATGTGAGCCGTGGTAACTAGCTGGGTTGCCAGCACACACATTCAAGATGATTCACTTAGCATTACAAATACTTGGCAGTTAATGGATTGGAAGCCCTTTCTATTTATAGAGACCCTTCCGTGTTCCCCAGATGGTGCTTTAATTTCTATATGTGTACAATCTATGGCACCCGATACTTCAGGGTGGTTTGCTACAGGGTAGATCTCCTGCATATCTGTAGCCCTGTCCTCAGGTATCTGGTGTAAATATATGGGTCACTGGCATGTTGGAACATAGCATTCAGGAACTGATGGAGGATCCTGGATGCTGATGCCTGTGACACCCCCAGCATGTCTTCTGTTGGTCTCTGAAAGGTTCCTGTACCTTCTGTTTGCCCTTAGTCTGAGTTGAGGATGACAGAGGTTGCAGAGATCTTGTAGTATGTCTCTATCCACCCTGTAGCACTCTACAATTTCCACATCATGCATATTGTTTTAAGTTAAATGGGGTCTGAAAACTCTTTTCCTTATTGGCCTTGATCTATTAGCAGCAGCAGCGTAGACTTCAGTCTGTTACACATACACATGAATTAAAGCAACAGCAGCCCCTAGCATTTTTTCTGTGTAGATTCCTTTCTGTGAGCGTAGTCCAATAGTTTTTGGAATTTGCAGGGAAAACCAGCACTGAGTTTACATGGTTGTTTTATAGCTTGTTGAATAGCTCCTCCATCTTGGATTGGTTTCTAAGCATAAAATCCAGCTAGTTATGCTGTAATAAGTACATCATAATATTTACTATGTTTGTGCAGCACTAAACACCATGTTGAGCCACTTATTGAATACAAAACAGTGTGCTACCATGTGCACGTTGTACCAAGATGCATTTTAGGCAGGTTTAGCTGCTCATGTAGGGTTATTTGAATCTGTACCAATATGTATACATCATGACATACAGTAAGTGCAGTAAAACTTGTACAATGAAATTTTGATGTCCAATGACAACTTGAGGTAGTAACAGATTGCAACAAGTTCAACTGGATTTTACAGGATGGTGATACTGCAGTCCCAACAACATAGTCATGTGAATATAGCAGAAAACTGTTATTTCCAAATTGACAAACATGAACATACTTGCAAAGGCAGAGACGTTAAGGTTACAGTGTGGAATATCCCCATCATGTCCTTGCTGCTCCTTTCCTCAAGCGGACTTGCTAAACATTCATTGGTCCTGTAGTCATACATATAAACTTTGGTGCTCCCTCAAAGTTAGACTAGAAAAGATGGGTTATCAAAAATTGACCCTTTCATGGGAACTAGCAATCCTGCATGTCACTGATCTTAGGTTACCTAGATTTAAGCTTCATACACTCATCATTTTATGTTTATTGACCAAATTCTATATAACTAGAAACTGGTAAGATCCCACTAGACTTTCCTGGTGCAGCCTTAAGAATTTAGTGATAAATTACATATCTTCACAAAAAATTTTCATTAATAACCCAAATAAGCGAGTATATTACAAGGAAATCTGGAAATTAATTTTTGATGTCTTTCATAGAGATTAGAAAGTGTATGACCTAGTATCCAAGATTCTTCAGTTTCTCAACCTGGCTAGTCTGATCTACCTCCTTGTATGTTTGTGTCTTTATTACAGAATTACTTGGTCCCTTTCTATGGAAATCACAGTAGCACCTCCTATATAACCTTTGGGTAATCTTTTCTTGTGTATATATGTTTGATAATCTTGTACATAGTTCTTTTTGCTCCCCCGCCCCCCTTTTCTGTTACAGCTTATGTTATATAAGAGGACTACAGTATAAATGTATATATTCATGACATACCTGTTTTACTTTGTACTTAATTCTGTTTTATCTTGATTGTATTGTCATGCCACATTGTTTCATTGTCCTTTTTTGTAAAATTCAATAAAAAGTTATTTGAAAAAAAAAAGTTACAGTGTAGAGTAGGATGCAACTGTTAACAACTTAGCACAATAAACCTAGAGAAAGGCAACTCAAATAGGGACATATTTTAAGTATTGTTCTTATAAACTTAGAAAGTTGCATGTATTTTCTGAAGGATATGACATCTGAAACTCAGATTTAAGTTATTATTTAGTGACTTCAGATCTTGATGATTTGCCAGAGAACCACAAATTGTATATGGAACAGACTAAAAATATGACACAAAAATCTGGACATTCTGTGAAATCCTGTGCAGTTGAGATTTATAGAGCAAGACGTAAGGATGAAAAGAGAGAGGTGTGTACCTCATAAATGATGTTTATTAATTATGTAATTTCTCCAGAATCCCAGAAGTTACATTTGTGTTGCTCAATAAGCAGCTGTTTGAATTCTGGCATGAACATGGAGTAGTTCATGTTGAAAGTAAGGCAGTAAGGGAAACACTGCCACAGTGTAGGAGTGAGTATAGAAAACAGCTAATACATACCAAAGCAAGTACAACTAGGCTTTACATTTTTGTGGTATATCCAGACATCCCCTTTACTTTCATTTGTTGATTGTGTGACTCAGAGCCAGTCACTTAACCAGACAATGCCCCTGAAAAAAAATATCATTTGGTAGTCTGTTCCATGCATCACCTGCTCTCTTTAAAAAACAATTACTACACTTTTCATTCCTGTAGAATCTTACGTTTTTAATTTTTCCAAGTCATTTGGGTTTCTAATACCATGATGTGAATGAACCCCATTCCTAAGTCAAAGTACAATCAAAGCTCATGAAATTAGTGTTGTTTCACTCTTTGATGTTGGCCAAAAGTGCTCTTCGCATCACCCGCAATGTGCCCAATAATGATTCCTTCTGCAATTCGTATGGTGTTACTTGAATTGGTAACATATCTAAATATGATTGTAAATTCTTTTTTATAAGACCAGTTGATCCTACTACTGTTGGAACTGTCTGGGTATCTTTCTTCCACATTGCTCTCATTTCTGCCTGCAGATCAAGGTATTTAAGACTTTGTGTCTCTCTGTATGCAAGACACTGTAGTCACTAGATGTGGCGATTTCAAAGATCGATGTTACTTTTGTCTTCTTTTCTTGGACCACTATATCCAGTTTCCTAGCATCTATCTTTTGAACTGTTGGTATTGGTTGATCCCATGTGATATAAACTTCATCATTTTCTATGATTCTTTGTGGCTCATGTTTCCTGTAGAATCTTCTATATAGGTTGTCTGATGATTCTCTACTATTTTTGATAACCCCAAACAGTCCCAGAGATAGTTGTGTCTCTAAATGCCCTATATACACAAATAAGATCTCGTCTTAAATTTCTGTAAGAGACACTGTATAAATTCAGATATTTTAGTCTTTCATAATAACTTAAATTTTCACATCCATGGAAGCCCTTGGCATATTTCTGCTGCCCTCTTTCCAGTTTACTCATGCTTGCTTTCTTATAAGGTTTCCATATTGCTATCCCATACTCAAGTTTGGATCTAATATAATTAACAATGACTTAATAATTTCTGATTAGAACAACTCAAAGCTGGATCTACTCATATGCCCAGGTCATTAAATTAATCTACAATTTCAATCACTGTGTGCTGTATTAAATATTCACATTTCAGTTTATGTCTTCCAAATCTCATGTGCTTATTTTTTATGTATTTATCAACATATTCTCCTGTGGCCAAATGGTCAATAATCAGGTTCTTTTGCAGCCATGCCCTATCTGTAACACATGTAATCAGTTTACCCAATTTCAGGTCATCTGTATACGGACTGTAGAACACCTCAGATGAATAAGGTACAATCTAAACATGTAAGGGCCTAGGACAGAGTCCTGTGGGTCACCTTGATTGTAACCAAGAACTTCAGCTGTCCGATTACTGTATGACACTTGATATGTCATATTTGTAAGTCATGCAGCTATCCATCTTTTCAAACCAATACCTAGTTGTTCTAATTTATTAATCAGTGTTTTGTGACTGTCCCTGTCAAATGCTGAAGTTAAATCTATTTAAATTACATCACAGCACAAATTTTCAATCATAGCTGTTACTATATTGTTATAGAACATCATGTTACAGGTGATAATAGATCTATTTTCAACATATGCATGCTGATATATGGTTTAAAGTTCCAACCTTTCCAGTTATGACAATAACTTATCCAATATTACATTCTCCATTATTTTTCCACAACATGAAAGTAGACTTAAGGGTATATATAACTCTGACTTTGTCCTAATACACTTTTCATTAAAGGCAGGTTTATTAAGCACGTCTCCAATATTGAGGAATCTCCCCATGTTTATATGACTTAGTAAGTAATTAATATAAAGGAAGTATAAGTTCTTGCTGAAGTGTTCTCAGGCCATTATTACTAATTATGTCATCTCCCAGTATTTTTTTCAGATCCGGTTTGCATAGTTCTTTTTCAATATAATCTAATTCAGTTCTAGTATCCGTGGTTACCTGGATGTCACTAGAACAATATATCACTCCCTTTGTGGATCCAAACTGTTTTGTATAAGATATTTTAATATATCTATAATCTGTTTTGTCTGAAAATAAATTTTTGCATCTACACACAGTACACACAGTTTATCAAACTGTATACCTTTACCTCTTCCACATTTTATGTATCTCCAAAATGATTTCCTATATTTCTCAATATCTTTATAAATTTTTTTTTCAAATTTTTCTTGATCTTAATGGTGGTAATGGTGAATGCAAATGAGAATAAACGTTATGGTGACACAATTCAAAAAAGTATGTATTTTTCCCAATGAGATACTACTTTAGGAATTGCTGACCTCAGTAAAATCCTGAAGTTATAGGACAAAGATGAGAAAAACATGTAAAGGGTAGCCACCATCATAGTAAATCTGCATATACAACAGACTGTTTTTACTACCAGTAGTCATGGAAATGAGTAACATCATGCTCTGTGACACTGGGTAATCTACCCAGGCCTAACACACCATGCCATTCATGACACAGATATAGTGTACCACTATTGTATGGATAGAGGCATCCTACAGGAGCAAGTCAAAATCTGTCACCCTCATATGCAGGCCTGTTAGTCACTTGGGGTACCTATTCTAGGACTGCCACCTTTTCATATACCCATAGTGGGACATTTCTTGAGGAAATGTTAGACTTTGAAGGACAAACCATATCTGTAACTAGTGCAAGGAACTAGACTTCACATTTTTGCCAAAATAAAAGCTTATTGTTGTAGAATTTGAATTGTTTGTATTGTTTCATACAGTATTAAGGTATTTCACATACAAAATAATTGTTTTATTTAACTGTTACTGGACAAATCTCTAGTCATTCACTATTTTTTATGTTTTTGGTAGGGCACAACTGCCCAAATAGCGACTGCCCTGCACAAAGAGAAATAGATGGCAACCCTATCTCATTCCTCTGGACACTAAGGTATGTGTGGCTTTGAGACTTAAACATAGGAATCTTTCAGTCATAAACAGGGGAAGCTGTGGGTGTATCCCAGGCATCTGCATCAATGATAATCTGCCAGTTTCTTGATGACATGTTACAGCATGTGAGTGAGAATATGTGGTTCCTGTGCTCTACAAAGAAGAGAAGCAACATCATTTGGACAAATTATAACATATCCGCTTTCTCTGAGATACTGGGAGACTTAATGTACCTACATTGCAATCAAGGCCCAAATTGGGGAGCAGGGAAAATGGTATATCAGTGATAAGGGAGGTCACCCACGCAATGCTCATGATTCTGTACATACAGGCGACTTAAATCAGCAGTCTAAGCAAGATGATTTTCCACAGCGCCATCTTATTGATGACACCAGATATGGCTTAGAGCCATGGTACATGAAACCAGTTAGAAACCCAAAGACCATGGCAAAAAATGCAAACATCACCGCCCTTTCTCAGACCTTAATTACTGTCAAGTATGGTATTTGGACTGATCAAGGCCTGCTTCCACTGTCTAGATGTCAATGGTGTTGCACTGCAGTATGACTGTGAAACATGTAATAAAATCTTTTCAGTGTGTGCAGTACTACAAAACATGTTGCTATGCAAGCAGATACAGCAGGAGAGTGAGATATTTAGAAAGAGGAAGTCTGGTATTAAACAGCAGGGGAGATTTCTGATGAGGAGCCTATGGAGAAGCTGGCTGCAGAGGATTATTATGTGAGACAGCAGTGGAGGCTGTATGCTGTGGCACTGGCCAAGAGGCAATTTCTGGTTTGTAATTATGTGCCAAAATAAGGGTGACAAATAGCTGTAAAAATGATAAAGTGATGCATGCAGTACCATACCCAGGCTGTGCTATACCATGCATGGCCTGGCAACACAATACATCAGGCACAAGCTACCCATCTGACAGAGTACTAAGAGCAGGGCACAGTTGTCATCATATTCATAGGTGGGGAGGACCACAGTGAAATGTGTCAATAATGAGCAGATTGTGTGTGTGTGTGTGTGTGTGTGTGTGTGTGTGTGTGTGTGTGTGTGTGTGTGTGTGTGTGTGTGTGTTGGGGGGGGGTAGTTAGTACTGTATGTGAGTGTGTGAGCTATGGCTGGGTGAATGTAGGGAGCCAAGTAGCCTGACCATGGAGAGGATGTTGTCTCCAGTGTTTTATTACTGGTGATGGTGAGCAGTGTATATGCAGGTGTGCATAGACAGCTACAACAGATAAAGTAATACTGTGTTGGGATCTGATGGACAGATCTGGGGTACCCACCATAGACCTATTTTCTGTTCATTTCCCCATCCATGAGGGAACCCTTTCTAGGGAATATCACAGGCACAATCAGCAGCTCTCACAGAGAATGGAATACTTTTAGAACATGAATGATGGGATGTGCTACTGGTCTCAGAATGAATTACCCTGTGACAGGCCTTCTTTACCTGGGCCAGTAATCAAGGATCCTCAATCCTCACCACTGACACTGGTGAGAGACCATCACTAAAACAGGGATGGATTTACACAGTTTCAAATGCAGCTCTCTGCATCAAGCACAATTTCCCCTAAGAGCAGTTCCAAGTAACTAACACACCTACACCTGGGTATTTGATTTTCTCTCTCTCTCTCTCACACACACACACACACACACACACACACACACACACACACACACACACACACATACTCACACACACACTCCTGGGAAAGGCTGGCACAGATTTACTAAATGCATCCCCTTATGCCACCAGCCAGTTACTGTCAGTCTCTTACAAGTTATACTGAGTAAAATCAATACTAACATAAATGGCAGAGTGTAATCCGAGCAGCAAAGCTTTTCAGTGTAGCCAAGGTGTCACTAGAATAAACACAAGTACTCCCAAAAATGTTAAAAGTTATCTCTAAAAGACCAGACACAATAAAATGTATAAAATATTTAATAATAAGTAATACAATAGAAAACATGAGAATATTAAATATTTAAGTGCAATAAACATCAGAGTTTCAATCATACAAGAAATAAAAATAACAGTTGGACAGATTCAAGCAGATGCAGTAAAAACAATACTTAGCTAATCTCACTGTAATTCCTGACTTTCTAAAGAAGAACTGTTCCCTATCTAACTTAATTAATACAGCAAGGCAAGATTACATGATGAGTTGCATAACACCATGAGGCAAGGTGATGTTCTTCCCACTTACACTTATCTAACTGAACCGAACTGACAGTGATAACTGTTATCAAGTTTTATATTAGGTTCCAAAGAAAACAAAATAAGCTGATCTGTGAGTTTCATCCCCTCGGTGCTGGTTATAGAATGACATCACATTTAGTCACATGACACTGGTAGAGTACAGACTTCGAGCTTTTCTAAGATCTGTTGCAGTATTTGAAAATTATAGAATTCTTTGTTTAAACATAAACATTTAATCAGTTAACACTGTTCGTAGGTTCATAGGTAGGTACTAGGCTATTGGCGCTATGGCCCATATAAGCCTAGACAAATGGTACCCTGGCTTTTGCCACCCAAGAAAATTATTTTCCTGTGCCCCTGTCAAGCAGAGCCACAGAAGTGATCCTCGGGATGAATTTCCTATCTCCTATTCAATGATCAAGATTTTTCTTGAAGAGTGCTAATGAGGAACTTTGTTTGATATAGATAGGTAGTTTGTTCCATGGTATGGGAAGTCTCTGGGACAGGACTCTATCCCTCCATCATGTTCTGTTTATGGTGGTGACAATGTTTAGGTCCCTAGAGTATGTTGCTGGGAGGGATTGGGATTTCATTAAGTGGAGCATGTCCAACAGCTCTGGGTTTGACATAGCTTTGTATGTTAGGCAGAGATCGCCTCTGAGGAGGTGATATGCGACAAAGTAAAGCTGGAGTTTTTTTTAGATGGTCTGTGTAAGGCATCTGTTTGAGGACGTTAATCCTGTTTGTGAGGTATTTCTGTGGCCTTTCCAGTTGTTGTAGATGTCTTGTGAGGTACATACCAAAAGGGGCATTGTACTCTATAATGGGTCTAATGAGTGATGAGTAGAGGGGAACAATGACCTCTTTTTTCCTGGATGAGAAACTGTTTATGATGAGATGAGCCATGTAGAAGGATTTCCTGACTACTGTGATGATGTGATTATCAAAGTAGAGACTACTGTCCACCTGTGTCCCAAGGTTTCTTATCACACTTTCGGTGTTAAGTAGGCTATCACCTATGTGGTAGTTTTTACCAAAAGGCATGACAATGCACTTTTTGGCACTGAGCTTGAGGCCATGGTTTTGACACCAGGCATCTGTCTCAGTGAGGCCTTTTGTAGGATGTCCACACCATTAGGAGTTTTGATTATGACTCCTAGTTTGCAGTCATCTGCAAACTTTGTAAGCCAAAACATGTTTCTAAGGCCCTCCCAAATTACATAATTTTTGACACTTAGGTTTTCCCAGTATTCATATTGCATCATCTTAACATCTGGTCTGAGACTTACAACAATAGAAGACATTTCACATGTATATTCTAACAGAAACTAGAGCTATAAAGCACATTCCACATCTAAATTCTCATCATAAACTTTAGCCTTAAAGCAATGGGCATGAAACCTTCATCCAGCTGCACTGGAGTCGAATTCCAACATGAAAGGGTCACAACATGTTACATTGGGCCAGTAGAGTGCAAAGTTGTCACATATTTTGCAGTTCCATATTTCACAGTATTATTTACACTCAAGAAACATGCCTATATTTTACATTTATTATCATGAAAACATGCCTGTGTTTTACATTTATTTACAAATGCCAGAATTATATATCAATTTCTGTTTGACTAGGCATGCAACCTTCGCCCATCTCTCCCCAATCATCACATCTCTTCCCCCTGGGTAACTCAAGCAAGTTTTTCAAGTGCCCCTTGAGAAACATCGGTTGAGAGTGTCAGGTCTATCTGGGTGTACCTAACCCAATTCCCTGTCTTGAGAGCCCATCTGCATTGGCAGTGCAACTCCCACTGCGGTGCTGCACTGACATATATGCTTGCAACCCCAGACTCCATCTTAGCAACTTGGCATTTTGCTGACTGGCTCTGTTTAACCATGTTAGAGGGTTGTGATCTTTCATCACAGTGAATTTTCTTCCACACAGATAAGTCTGAAGTTTTTGTAGTGCCCACACTATGGCTAGACATTCCTTTTCTACCACTGCATAGCATTCCTCCCTGGGTTGGAGCCTACAACTGAGATAAACCACTGGGTGTTCCTCTCCATCTGAAGAAATCTGGCTAATTACAGCCCACAACCCATAGTTTGAAGCATCCACCTGTACAAAAAAGTCTTTGCTGTAGTCTGGACTGGCTAACACAGGGGGTCCTCCCAAAGCTTTCTTAAGCTTCAGAAATGTCTGTTCACATGCTGGGGTCCACACTACCTTATCTGGACTGTTCTTCCTTGTCAGGTCTGTGAGGGGAGGAGCTATGGTACTATAATTAGGAACAGACTTTCTGTAGTACCCTGCTGTCCCCAAGAATGCCCTCACCTGCTTTTTGGTAACAGGTGCAGGCCTTGCCTGAATAGCTTCCACTTTGGCAGGTTCTCGTCCTATCTTACCACTCCCCACTCTATGTCCTAGGTAGGAGACCTCTGCCATACCCACCTGACATTTGCTCGGCTTAATGGTCAACCCTGCCCTCTGTAGTCTGCCCAGCATCTCCCTGACATGCTAAAGGTGCTCTTGCAAGGAATGGCTGTGGATAGCAATATCATCCATGTAAGTAAGGGAAAACCCTCCTGCTCCTGCTAAGATATAATCTACCAGCCTCTGGAAAGTCACTGGGGCATTCTTCATACCAAAGGGCATCTTTGTGAACTCATACATTCCAAAAGGAGTCACAAAGGCTGACTTCTGTCTAGCACTGGGAGTCAAGGGTGGCTACCAGTAACCCTTGGTAAGATCAATGGTTGTAAGATACTTAGCACCACTCAGTTGCTCTAGGGCCTCATCTGTCCCAGGCATGGGGTAAGCATCTGACTCTGTGTAACTATTTAATTTCCTATAATCCACACAGAACATGTTGCTGCCATCCTTCTTTGGCACCAACACCACTGGTGAGACCCAGGGACTGTTGGACTCTTGAATCAACCCTAGTTCCAACATCTCCTGTACCTCCTAACTCAGTGTCTGCTTGATTCTCTCAGGGACCTTATAAGAGGCCTGCCTGGTAGGCCTTCGAGGTCCTGTATTCACCTGGTGCTGCACCAAGTGGGTGCATCCTGGTTTCCCAGTGAACATGTCCCTAAATTCCTGCAACACTGCTCTGATTTCTTGAACCTGGGTAGGAGATAGCTACTGGGACATTGCTACCCCTTCCATTGAGGTGTCAGCCCGAGCCTCATTTAGGAGATCACTCACAAGATCTCTCTCAGACTCCTGCTGCAATCCACTGCAAATGCTCAGCGCAAAGGCCTCCCTATCATGGTAAGGTTTCATCATGTTAACATGGTACAATTTGAGCCCCTGCCATCTGCCTAGCACTTCCACCATGTAGTTAACATGACTTACCTTTCTGCCCATCTTGTAGGGTCCCCCCTAGCTGCTTGCAACTTGTTGCGTCTGACAGGAATGAGAACAATCACCTGCTGCCCTACAGCATACTCTCTAGTCTAGTTCAAGCATTCCTGTCATACCACACCTTTTTCTGTTGTTGGGCTTCTGCCATGTTCTCCTGGGCCAGATCCACGATTTCCCTGAGCCTTGTCCTGAGGGTTACGGCATATGCCACAACTGACTTCTTGTGAAACTCACACTCACCTTCCCACTCATCTTGAATTAAATCTAGAGGTCCCCTCACCCTATGCCCATACAGCAACTCAAAGGGTAAAAAACCTGTGGATTCCTGGGGAACCTCTCTGTAAGCAAACAACAGATGGGGCAAATATTTGTCCCACTCCCTCTTAAACTGATCTGCAAATGCCCATAGCATGGACTTGATTGTAGAGTTTAACCTCTCAACAAGACCATTAGTCTGGGGATGGTAGGGGGTGGTCTTCATGTGCTTCACCCCGCAGGACTTCCACAGACAAGCCAGCAGGTCTGACATAAAATTGGCACCTCTGTCAGACAGTATTTCCTTTAGGAAACATACCCTGCTGAAAATCTCAAACAAAGCATTTGCCACCTTCTCTGCCTCAATGGAGGACAAAGCCACTGCTTCAGGGTATTGTGTAGCATAATCTACAATCACTAGGATATGCTTTTTCCCTGTGGAACTTGGGGTACTCAGAGGACCCACAATATCCATAGCTACCTTCTGAAATGGTTCCTCAATCACAGGCAAAGGCATCAAAGGAGCTCTCACCTTGTCTTCTACCTTGCCTACCTTTTGGCACTGCTCACAGGTCCTGCAGTACCCTGTTACATCTCTGGAAATTACAGGCCAATAGAAGTTTTGCATAATATGCCTCTTTGTACATTTTATGCCCATATGATCTGCAAAGGGAATATCATGGGTTATGGCTAGAAGCACCAGATGATAAGCTCTAGGCACTACCAATTGCTGTACTCTCTCACCTTCTAGACCTGCCTCAGGGCTCTACTCTCTGTACAGTAACTTTTTGTTCCAGTACACATATTCCCCCTTCCCTTGAAAATCAGGTGCCTCCCTAGCTACCTGCCTCAGGCCTTGCAATGTAGGGTCTGAGAGCTGAGCCTGATTCAAGTCTCTCCTTGTAATCATTCCCAGCTCCCCTTCCACAGGAAGTCTGGCCTCCTCTGACAGCGGTGCCTCACTGTCAGCCTGGGTACTACTACTCACCTCTACCTTTGCAGTTATCCTGTCCAAGGTAACATCAGTACCACAAGCAGCTGTGGCTCAAATTCAGTCTCATTGCTACAGCATAGCTCACTCCCTGAAGTAACCACCTCAACAGTTCTGGCTGCAAGTATGCAGTCTGTCTGGGTCTCCCCAGACTACCAGACCCACATGCTTGTCTCCTATCCTCACTGCATGTAACTGCATAAGTACATAGTACTGCCTCATCCAAATCCCTCTCAGGACATATGCAGGATGGTAGTTCCATACCCCTGTTGTCTCAAGACAACCTACTATTGGCATTTTGTCTTTTCCACTTACTGGGTCTTTCACCTTTTGTTCCCCACCTTGCATCCATGGACATCTGTATGCCACATGGCCCGACTGGTTGCATTCAAAATATTTAACCCTAGCTCCTGGACATGTACCTGGACTAGTGGCTTCCCCTCCTACTGGCGGATTCTGTTGGGGCAGTCTGTGCTGCCCACCATGGGTTCCTTTAGTCCCATGAGCAGTACTGGGGGTCCATTTCCCATGCATGGCTTCCCTGCTTGCTAGGTATAGGTCTCCCTTCTTCCCCAACTCCTCTGAAGTAGCACACCATCTATCAGCTAATCAGATCCCCATATCCTCAGGCGAAGTGCTAAGGGCTTGTTCCCTTACCAAAAGGTCTGCCAGCCCTTCAAAAGTGGTGACCTGACATCCACTCACCCAGCTATGAAAATAAGTGCTGAGTTCATCAACATATTCACATACATTTTCATCTGCCTTCAGTCTATGCTCACTAAACGTTTTCCTATACATTTCAGGTGTTAGCTTAGAACATTCTAATAAATGTCTTTTTTACAGCAGTATAATCAAAACAGTCAGTGGCATGCATTTTTGCTAAAAACGTTACAGCATTACCATGGAGTAAGGGGGTCAGGAACCGTACCCAGAGCCTTTGGTCAACTTCATACTGTTTACATACCCACTCAAACATATGAATGAAGCTATCAGAATCATCCCTCTCTTTAAACTGTGGAAGAAATTTACTGACCTTTTGTAATTCTGGGGTCCAGTTACTCCCTTCCACATTACCTCCATGACTCTGGTGAAGAGTCAGCATTTCCCTCTCATGTCTTCTCTGCCATTCATTTTCCTCAGCTTGCATACTCCTCATTTTTTCAGCTGCTTCTAGTACCATACGCCTGGCCTTCAACTCAAGTCTCTTTAGCTCCAGCTGGAATTTTAAGCCCACTGCAGAAAGGTTGAGCTGTCCATTCTCTGAGGATATTGTATCTCCTCTGTCAGTCTGATTGCCCACCAGGCTGCTGCTTTCTGATGCAGCTGTAACCAAGGCTGCAATCAGATCTGCCTTAGTCAGGTTTCCATGCACCAGTTCCCTAGCCTGGCACATCTCCGCCAGCTGGCTCCTTGTCAGCTTTCCAATCTTCTCTGCTGACATGCTGCCTGATCACCCTGACTAACACTAAGCTAACAAAAGAAATAAAACAATTGTGATCTGAACTCTGAGTATACACTGCATGGCTGAGTACAAAACACTTTCAGAGATCACTGTACATAAGCTACAGGAGTTCATTCTACCCCACACTACTACAAGCCAATTAGTATGTGAAGTAGATCCCACCACTGCCAAACATTTGTGATGACTGTGCCCTGGCCCAGAAATCAAGGAGCCTCAATCCTCACCACTAACACCAGGGAGGTCATCTCATAGAAGAGAAAAGGATAATTAATACACACAGTAAAGCACAATTTCCCTTAAGTGCACAGAGATCACAGTCAGTCTGGGGCTGGTTTCTCCCTTGCTCACCAGGTCCCCAATAAGACTCCCTACTGGCACAGCTATAGGGTCCAGGTCTCAGCCTAGCTGGGCAAGCTAAAACCTGCAGTACCCTCTCTGTCCAACCAGTGCTTAGTGTCCCTGCCCAAGTAGCTGACACAACACACAAACACTTTGAGAAAAGTATTTATACAACTTCACAGACACTCCTGGGAAAGGCTGACACAGATTCTCCAGCTGTGCCCTTTTACCCAGACTATATGGTAGTAATTACTGCCACCACCCAACTAATAATATCAGCGACTAAAATTCCCTTAAAAGAATGTCCATTTATTACTGTGCAATATTAGTAATCCAATGGTAGTATGACTAACAGTCAAGGCTTACTTTAGAGTGGCCTATTACAAAAACCTCTATAAATATGCAATGTACTCTAGAGCTTATCTCTACACAAACCTGCCACAGGTAGAAGGTTTTAAAAATATTTAATAATAAATAATTAAAACACAAGAAAAAACTACTACACCACAGAGATATGTAAGAGTTTGGAGATCACACAGAAACTTAAAATAATATAGTAGGACAGGTCTGATTTCAAAGAAAAATACCTAATTAATCTTTATTAACTTTAACTATTCCTGTAAGAAATCACAGTGCTAAAACTTAAATGTGAGCACAAGGCAGAGTGCTGATAAGTTGGATATCAAGATCAAAATGCTTCAAGTCTCTTCTGAGAAATAGTATTTAAACATTACTAACAAACATGTCTTTAAGGCCCTTCCAAATGACATCATTTTTGACACTTAGGTTTTCCCAGTATTCATATTGCATCATCTTAACACCTGGTCTGAGACTTACAACAATAGAAGACATTTCACATGTATATTCTAACAGATGCTAGAGCAATAAAGCACATTCCACTTCGAAATTCTGGTCATAAACTTTAGTCTTAAAACAATGGGCATGAAACCGTCATCCAGCCACACTGGAGCCGAATTCTAACATGAAAGGGTTACAACATGCTTCACTGGCCAGTAGAGTGCAATGTTGTCACATATTTTGCAGTTCCACATTTCACAGTATTCTTTACACTCAAGAAATATGCCTATATTTTACGTTTATTATCAAGAAAACATGCCTGTAGTTTACATTTATTTACAAATGCTAGAATTATATATCAAATTTTATTTGACTAGGCTGCCAGCCTTCACCCATTTCTCCCCAATCGTCACAGTAGTCGTGAATGTCATTTAGCTTGAATTCCATTAAAACATGTACTTAATTTTATTTTCCCAACATGGATGGCAAAGCTCACCACAGCACCCACACAGAGCTCTTGGAAACTTCCTTCATGCGGCTTAATATAATTGATTCAAAGTTCAGTGCACCTGGGGTAAAAGGGAACTTCTTCTGCAGTGCTGTTTACAATTAGTGATCATAAAAAGCAGCCATTTCTTTTTCTGCATAATCTCCAGCTTTTGCATTTCAGAAATTCTTCGTAAGTGCCCTGTATACAGCAATAAACCTGATTATATTACCTGTAACAGACTTGCACAAGAGGTGCTAGACAGAGAGTACAAAATAATGAATGTATGGTTAAAGACTGAAACCATGGAGCATTTATTCATTTTCTGCATCTTTTTCTGTTCTATGCTTTCCAAACTTTAGCCCCATATTAATGGTCTTGAGCAAATTATTCCATCATTGCAATGGCTGTTTCACTGTTGTCGGTGAAACCATTCACAGAGTCAGCATACAAGCAACCATTGAGAGAATTTTTTTAGGTCCCTAATCTTACTGTCGATGGGTGACATACATGCTCACTTATTTGACAGCCTCTGGTACTCCCCAAGATATGAATATAAGTTTCTACGCTGATACAGTAAAGGGTATATGTCAAAATGACTTGACAATAAAAAGCATATGTCCTGGGTCTATCATGCTGTATGCTGGAAACCTCCATCTCTAACAGGTACTGGTATTATGAAAAGTTTGACCCATATTCCTTCACCCAGCACTCCAGTATAAGCTGCTCACTTCTCACCCTCCTCTACTGATCCCCTCACCCCCCTGTCTATCTATCTTTCAGTCCAGGCTTTATCTCTCTGTGCCTCATAGCCAGTATGAAGCAGAAGTTTGAGAAAATGTGACAAAGCAAATACGTCCTTAAGAAGTTCATTGCAAGGATGCAAACAATAAAAACACACATCTGCATGCTTTTCTTCATTCTGTTTTACTGCTGAGACAATAGTTCAACAGCTGCAAATTAGAAGTTATTGCATGAAGAGAAATATCCTAACAGAAGCCTTCAAGGCAGTCACAACAGTATCTCAACAACACAAAACAGCACTGAAAGCTGAATGTCAGGCATGTGCCTCAGGGTTTCCATCCTCATGAGCTCTATTAAACCCAGAGATGGTATGTTGCAGAAGGAAGGTTTGCCAAATTAAAAAAAACAATATTCATTATATCACTGCAATGTATCATTCTACAGTTTTAAGTCTTCACCAGTTTAATGTGATTATCTTGCTGCAGAATCTCCTACAGTGTCATAATGGGAACTTCTGTGCTGATAATGATGAAAGGAGAGTTTTCTTATCCCTGTTAAAAGTTCAAATGCTGGTTTTCTGCTGCCAGAGGATAAAATAGTACTGCTATCTGATGAAGGATCTCTCATCTACGACTCTGTAATGGAAACTGACAGGTTTTTATAGCAGTGGTAGATGCTCTAGCAGAACAGTTACACGTGAAAAAAATCTCATCTTCGATCCATCAAAGAAAAATAAATTATGCATATTGCATAATGAGATGCTTTAAAATAATGATGGTCACATTTTTAGTATAAAAGTCTAATACATTTGAATGTCTCTAAGCTGTAGATTCTAACTATGCTACCTGTTCAGTTTATAGATTACTGATTATGTAGTCAGAGATTTCTGTAAATTATGTTTATTTAATTACTGCCAATTGTTTAACTTAGTCTGTTTAAAAGAAAACAATAATGTAAAACTATATTTCACTCTTACTGTACTATCCTGAAGAGTAAGCATTGTTGTCTGATTGAGCTGGTTGTAAAGTGTAAAGCTAAAGTCATTAAATGTTTGTGGCAGACTCCAAAAGCCTCTGTGTACACAATTTGTCACTGAATGAGTCTTTTAAATGTAACAAAAGTAAATGAACCATCGGCCAAAATATGCACTCTTACCTTGTGAGTGTTGCCTATTTAAAAAAAAAAATCATTAGCCATATTAAAACTGCTGATGTATCACAACACGGTAACATGATGTATAATCAATGTAAACAGTATGCAAGGTTACAAGCGCTCATTTGTTTTGGTACCACAACAGTGTGTCGCAGCCATTACCTTTCACCCTGAGCCTTCAGAGGCTTATTAGATATATCTCAATGGATGTACAATATCACACAGACAGCATTTGTGCTTTTTAATATAGCTGGGACTGTAAGCTTTAGGGAAAAAATGAAGCAGACACACATTATAATGACTCTTTGAGATGTCAGTATGAATTCTTATAGCAGTTCAGGCCCCACTAAATGAGTGCTGTAAAATAATTGATACAGGGTCTACAATTTATAATAAGGCAAGGGACAAGAACTGCTTTCATTCTGAGGCTTGTTTTTATTTGAGTCTCATAAACTGAAATGAATCTTTCTGCAGCATTACAGAAGATTAAATATATGACCTACTAAAAAGGGATATTCTCCTTTTTCTCCCTGGTGTGTTATCTCAAAATTGGTGTATATAAGGAGCAAGGGTGCAGGGGGGACATGCCGACCTCCCTGCAAACAAGATATATTTGTTTGTATTTTGAACCAGTATTGGTTTGACTACTTTTTGATGGTTTCTCTTTGGTAGTTTCTAGTTTTACTTAAACTACACCTTTCTCTCTCTCTGTATAGATATATATATATATATATATATATATATATATATATATATATATATACATATATATATATATATATATATATATATATATATATATATATATATATATATATTTTTTTTTTTTCATATATGTGTGTGTGTGTGTGTGTATACACACACACTTTGAATGATCGAGGTTCATTAAATAATTCTGAATGTCAGATGTCAAACAATTACCCTCAACAGTAAAAATACACATGTTGAGTTGCAAATTCTGGCAAAAACAGTGCTTTTGCAGCGGACAAGCTCCTGCGAACTCACCCACCCATACCCCCAATCCTTTATATATACAAAGCCTGAGACTGCACAACTGTGGGAAAGGGCAAACCTCATTACTCAATTATCTTCCAATCTTGCTGAATGCACATAGCATCCTTTTTCATAAACATTTTTTTGGAACATACCCATTCACTTGCAGTGCTAAATAGATATGATCCAGACTTCTTCTGTGCACTTTATGCACTGATGAAATTGCATTTGGTGGAATAAGTAATTGTTCGACATCTAAACAAATCTGAGTAAATTTGCTGACAACTTAAAGTTTGGAGGTACAATTACAAATACAATAGATCACCTGAGTTTGCAAAATTATCTGGATAAGTTAACTACATGGGTACAGCATAAGGGGTATGACATTTTAAAACAGTAAATGTTCAGTTGTTCATTTTGGTGCTACTAATAATAGTTATCCATATACCTTAGATAACTCCTTGTGCAATTACTGATTTATCTTTCTCTGATTTTGTGTGCTGGGGATTTCAAATCTAGCTAAGCCTCAGCATGTTCAAAGAACATTTACCACATCACCACCAGATTAAACATATATATTTCTATACTTAACTCTTAGACATAGTTTAAGACACAGATCAAATTATTTACATTGTAGTTCAGAACATACATTTGATGGTCTTTGTGGAGAATGGTTAGAAGTCAAAATTATTTTCAGCATGGCATATGGGAGCTGAAGCTGAGTTTATAGTCTGGTTGGAGCTTGGAAGGTAGCAATATTGATAAATTGTGCGCTGAAAATACACACTACATTGAAATCAGGTTCAGTAGATAGAGGGTTAGGCTGGGAAGGTTATCCTAGGTTTAAAAGTTTAGAAATAGTATACCAGAACAGCTTGAGGGATTTGGTGTGGTCA